>NC_061519.1:17495000-17795000 GCF_022379125.1 Scophthalmus maximus
GCGGCGTGTGAGTGTTGACAGCAGCAATATGGGACACCGTGGTGTCCATTTGATAAGCCGCCGACAAACGAGGCGGGGGCGCATGCCAATAGCGGATAGAGCAGACCGTAACTGATGACCCCACCCCACCCCGGGCCCTGTGTATTTGTGCCGGGGTCGGGCATGTGTCGTGGCGGGAGAGCATTTAGCAAGCTTAGACAAGCTCAGGTTCGCACGCTGGCTTATGGAAAACCAAGGACGGAGGCTTGTGTTACCACTTACAGACGTTCCCCTTGGCGGCCAGTGTTGTGTTTCACCAGGACGTTTTGCCCCGTCTACCGGCCCCCTCGCTACTTAAAAAAAACAAAAAAACTATCATCATTGTTTCTACAGTTCCTGAGAGCACTCAGAATGTGTTTTCCTGTGCTTGCCTCACATCCTGTGAAGAGAGCTGGACGGCGTCTTTGTTTGTGTAGAACCATTACGGCGAGGGAAGCTGGCACGTATACAGGTTGACTAAGTAAGAGAAGCCAGACACCAAGTCAGTGTTTCTGGGTGTCAAATTTCAGGCCTACTCTCTCTGCTTCTGTCTCTGCCTCCCTCTCTGTGTCTCTGTATCTGTGGGCCGGGTTTCGTCAGGCCGCTCTGTGTCAACAGCCTCACATTACCCCCGTGCAGGCTCGGGTCAGATGGAGAGCTCCTGCATGACTAATGTGATCAGACGGATAATGCATTGATCTCCGTCAAATCCGGAGACCTGCTGAATCAGTTGGTCCTGCTAACTGACCCCCGGCCGCTAATCAGACATTATTATTTTACATATTTTACATATTCACAGGTGTGTTCTGCTCCCTTTCAAGGTTCCGGTCCAAAGCAAAGATAGGATCCTCAAAGTATATGTAAGGGCCACGTTGACGATAGAGCTGCAGGGTACTTTATATATATATATCATTTTTTTATTCACACAATCAATTGCATAGTCTGAGAATAGTTAAAAAAACAAACATTATCTCTTCAAATATCATTTTTTTACAGACTAATACTCCAAAACCAAACGATATTCTATTTACAATTATATAAAACGGAGCAGAGCAGCAGATGCTCACATTTGAGAAGCCGTATCCAGAGAAAGTTAAGCAATTTTATATCACAAAAAAAAGTCCAAAACAATTATTATATTATCAAAATAACCAAGTTAAAATTTCCTCTCTAGTAAGTATGCCTGAAGTAAATGTGCAGTAAACGTGTGCGGTGTCCGTTTACTATCTGTGTTCGGTTCCATTAAATGCTGGTGGAGGTACTGGTTGATGGAGGTACTGGTTGATGGAGGTACTGGTTGAGTTCCCATGAAGCGGTGTATAGACTGGTCACTATGGCTCCCAGTGCTGCTGTTTTTCAGTATTTAATTGACATGGCTGTCCATGATGAGTTCAGGGGTTAGTGTTGCCCCTCTTTGTTACTCTCCTCTCATCTCCAGTGACAGATGGAGGCATTAGTCTCCAATGTGGCGCTGTCCTGAAACTAATGGCTATGTCCTTGGCTTCCCCGCGCTAGCTGGGAGACTGTATATCTGTCCCCGGCTTGGAAGTGCCGAAGCAGCAGTTTATCCCCCCATGTTTTAGTTTCCACGGAAATAAGGCTGAACAGGACCCTGTCTGTTCCCTCATAAATAACTTGAAATAAATAACTTCGAAATGAGTGCAAAGTTTTTCCTGAGAAAATGTTGCCAGGCTTTGATTTCAGAGTTTACAGGAAACTGTTCCTCCACTGACCAGAAATTTTCATCTAAATGAATGATAATGATAAACATGTAATATATTTTTCTAAGTATAGACTGGGTGCGCATGTGTTGATTGTAGGTTTATCTTTCCTTTAAAGTGAGTTATATCTTACACAAATAGACCGGGTTCCTGTTTCATCCACTGATGTTTCCTGGAGACTCACATTTATACTCACTGCTCTATCAGCGTACTTCCGAAGCAACAGCGAGTATTTTTGCTGTTCCCTGTCCTCCGATATAAACTCACTCGCAATTAGGACAGCTAATATATTATGCAAATGTTGACTGGCTTAATTGAGACATGTTAATCATGTTTTAAGAGGCTAATTACAGCCCTGTATATCTGAGGTGGGAGTAGTAATTAGCCGTGATAACGTATCTGGCTGTGGAATGGTCATATTCTGTGTCGACGTATGCCGAGCGAGTGTGTGTGTGTGTGTGTGTGTGTGTGTGTGTGTGTTTGAGAGCACAGGTATTTTGCTAGTTGTCTATTTTCTGCATTTACCTAGGTAAGAACATACTGTACATTTTTCACATTTCCATGAAGGTGAAA
The DNA here is from genome assembly GCF_022379125.1 of Scophthalmus maximus. Lineage (NCBI taxonomy): Eukaryota > Metazoa > Chordata > Actinopteri > Pleuronectiformes > Scophthalmidae > Scophthalmus > Scophthalmus maximus. Next base: position 17,497,313 of record NC_061519.1, read on the forward strand.
AGGTTACATCTTCATGGAAACTGCAAGATAGAGAAAGACATAAAAAAAAAAGATGGGGAATCAGAGATCTATCATTTCACCTATTCAAATGAAACAAATGCACTGTATCTCTATCTTTAGTTTCTGTCCTGCACATCTCAATTTAGTTATCTGATGCAGCAGCACTGGCCATTCTGCACACTGGGCTTTTATACAAGGCTGTGTTCTTAGTTTTATGTCAGAGATCATATTCAGATCCATTACGCAAAGAATGCCTTCCCACTTATCAAATATAAAATTGCTTTAGAGAGGAAATTTGCTCTATGGCAGAGTGGAGTTTCTTTTTTATCAGATGTTTGTCTCTGGAGCAGCTTTTACTGTCTACAAAACAGCTCCGGTGACATTATTGCAGTTGCAATTGCCCCAGCCATTGTTTTTCTTATTGGTGCTGTTTGGATTTGATTTGATTTTCCACAGTCTTGTGGAATTGCCTCACGCAGTGAGACTGGTGGACGCGTATATCCTCATATTGTTGGACTGAAACACCTGCAGATCTTATTACTGATGTGTTCATGGGGCTCCATCTGTGTACTTCAACCACCTCTGAATATTACCACTGTTTGGCTTTACTTTATCGTTTTTCATGGTGTTAAATCTGAGACATATCCTTTATCATATCAAAAAATATATACATTCAGACATTTTTGGGCACTTTGATGCGGATGGTTGCCCTGACAGTTTATAGCCTTTAATTCGAGGTGTGGGATCTCATTTCTTTGGCACCCTGCCACTATGATGTAAGTGGCGTGTTGGCAGCGTGCTGGGGTTGTACAAAGGAAACCCCCTTCGTCCCTCCTGACTTCGACGAACAGTCAAACATAAAATGGCAAGCGCTCTTCCCTGGCTGACTTAGTAAAAATGACATAAATTAATACATGCTGCTTAAACAGGACCAAGATTAATGGTTGCCTTTCGCAGCAGCTTAGATCCACTGTCAGTCGCTGCTCGCTGCCCAGATGGAATCAACACCAATCAATGAGGCCGCCTGACTCTCCCAGGATATCTGCTTTGGATGTTGAGTGGGACACACAAACGCACACACACACACACACACACACACACACACACACACACACACACACACACACACACACACACAAAAAAGTATACTGTATATTCTGTACACATTCAGACGGAAAAAAAACCCCAGACATGAACCGCAGCCTCGTTGACGCAGTACTTTTGTTCCTCTCTTCCTCTCTCTTCTCCTTACAAACTCATAGGCATATCCTGTATTACTTCCCATACAGTGGGATGTTCAATCAGGTGCCACAAAGTCAGATGGGGAAGAGCAGTGAGGCTGATGGCTCAGTAGTGATTGGATGTTTCAATTACTGATAGTAATGCCATGGTGTAGTGAGTCATGCAGTGCAGATAGCACCATTTATTTTAATCAGGACAGGGGGAGAGATGGGTGTGTGATGTGTCTCCCCCGTTTCAGAGTAGTTTCACATTTAGATGCAAGAGAGTCTTCTCTTTCTGTCTCTCTCTCTCTCTCTCTCCCCCTCGCTCTTCTATGATACCTCTTCTTAAATTCACACATAAACACATGCACAGACAGACACACTCACACACACACACACACACACACACACACACACACACACACACACACACACACGAACGATCAGGTGGATTTAGAGTGGAGGATAGGTTGCCGTGGGTAACGCATAGCGACAAGGTACTCTCTTGGTGAGCTATTCTAATTTATGTTAATAAACCTTGCTGTTTCTGTGAGAGACAAAGGGGCCACAGATGAGCCTTGGTAACCTCGGCACCTTCACTGGAAGGAAGAGGCACAGACAAAGAACAATGCAGACACACACACACACACACTCACTCCGAGAGAAAAAGAGAGAAGAGATATTGAACTGTAGAGAAAGACACGAATACTGTCGCGAAGAGCGATGATAAATTTAGCCACACAAAGAGTTGTTTTTGTGGCTGCAAAATCAAACGGCCTCATGCTGGCAATCTTCAGTGTGGTGTGTGGTATCTACTGTGTGCGTGTTTGTGTGTGTTCGTCTGTGTGTGTGTGTGTTTGTTAGAAGGGCAGAAATAGGCAGGCAGGCAGGCAGGCAGGCAGGCAGTCTCTCGGGATTGTTGCTGCTAATTCTGTGGGACCTATAGAGACACAGGGTGCTGCAGTTTTGGATCATTTCCCAGGGCACATGTGACACCACAGGTAGCATTTACCACAGTGGGCAAGAGCACGGGGTCAGCACTTGGCCTTACGGCCTGGCAGTGGAAAGATCATCTCAGAGAGGCAGATACGGACACTTAAAATCTCCTTCTGAAGTAGTGTTAGCGCTTGACGTAGAAGAAAAAAAAGGGAGCCCTCAGCATGTATGAATAAAGGAAATATCAAGAAAACACAACATGTTGTAGATCTTCAACGCTGCTTTGAAGTTCTGTAGGAATAACAACTAACATGTCAAAACTGCCATTGGGTGAGGTCATTCCACTTGCTCCAAATTAGAAGTGTTAAAGTGTAAATTATTGTGAAAAAAATCAAATTTTATCGACAATTGCATCGGAAACCATGTCAATTTTCTCAACCACCAGCTTTAACCTGCTGTTATGGAAAGTGAACTTTATCCGTAAAAATACCTTGAATGGTATGCTCTTGATTTTTTTTTTTTACATTTTCACAGGTCAAATATGAAAAGAAAAAAAATCTCAGTAACAGCAATGAGGATTAATAATACAGTGATGCCTCCTTGCTGGTTCACTGTACTGTAGATATCCATAGCCCACCCTGAAGAGTGAAAGCTGTGGGTTTCCTCGGTGCCTTCTGTCTGCCAGCTTGCCTTTGGCGGTGTTAGTTCTGGACAGTTAACTCCTACTGAAATTATGTTAATTGCTGTCATTTTCTTTTTTCTACTTGAGCATAATCAGCAAATTATATACTTCTGTTCATTTATTACCGAGCTACTTCTAACGGAGCTTTTACCCTTCAAAGACCAAAAGTTAGGAGGTAGTTTGCTCTAATGATTTGTGTATACATGAGGGTTTATGTGTGGCATCAGCGATTTGTCGTTTCGCGTTGGCTGGTGTCGGTTTGTCATTGTACTCGCAGTGCAGTGTCATATTAAGTGTCTGAAGTGTTGGCTAGATGCACATATAGTGTCAATTTGACATGACAAAAAATACAGCAGGGATTAAGGCTGAACGATCTGCAAAAGAAAATCACATTAACAAATATTGCCATTGCATTATTAAATTTTCTAGTTGGGTCAATTTTGTATTTAATCTTCACAGACAGAAATATTTAAAAAAAATTAAATGAAATTTTAAAAATGATGAGGATGAGATTTTTGTCTGTACCAAACAAGCACATATGTTTTGTCGACTCGATCGTCCCTGTAGGACCGCAATGCTTCATTTATAACGGTATCATTTACATCTACCACTAAACCGTCATGACAGTGATTTTGGGACGTCACAACTGTACAGTGACAGCCCTAAGACACGCCCCCAGCACACAGCGTGCTGTCTGTCTGGCTCATTTTTATGCGGTGCGTAACCATCGCCACTTGCATTTACCGTCACTTCTGACTGGCTGTGACACAAAACACCCTGTTCTCTTGATAGAGCCCCCGAGAGAGAAGCGCAAGAGAGATGTTAAATCACATTTAGGTGGTTTTGGGTACTCCAAACCAAATATACAGTATATCTTCATATGGACATCAGAACCTTTAATAAAAAACTCTAAATGTGAACACGGGACTTTCAAACTGCTCCACATGACCTGAGAACTCGATGTGTCCCCAGAGCAGTGTGTCGGTAGCATGTTCAAGTTCACTTTGGGCTGTTGTTGAAGGAGGGCATCGTGTTTACTCAGGCTCTCACCGGTCGTTCACAAGATTCGAGTCGACGACCCCGTGACTCCACGTACGCCTTGCGTGCCTTGAGGCGAGTGTCTCTTCTTCTATTATATTTTATTTGGATTGCTGGCACCACCTTGTAGCCTGGTTTATTGGACATGTCCTTCAGCACCGTGTTTAGCAGTCTCCTCCCCTAAACACATAAAATTCCTTTATGTTCCTATTACTTGAGTTTATGAAGAGCGTCTTCACCCCCCCCACCCCCCCACCCCCACCCCTGCCGATAAGATCATATTGATAGATTGATATTGGGAGAGCTGTAGTGTGATAAAGGCATGAGGGTTAAGAGCTTCTTGGATAGTTTAACCTTGATAAAACAGTTGTTTCAGTGAGGCTGATTTTGCCCCATCCGTCTTCATCTGTCAAGGCCCCGCTGAAGTATGCAAATGAAGGCAGTAGAGGGAAGCGCTGTGTGCGGTTAAATGGGGCGTTGCGAATGTGCGGTGTACCGCGCCGACGGGGTGATACTACTTACTGTCCAAATTTAGTGTGTCTCTTCTGAAACCCCCCCCCCCCTTTTTTTTTTTTTCTTTCCTGCATTTCAAGAATATATACAGCCCTGAGAGGAACTGTGGCCTCTCGTAAAATGATTACAGCCGTGGCAGCAGCAGAGCAGTTTATGCTTGTACATGTTTTATATCATTATAGATTTTAATGTTTTTTAATGTTTCAGAATGTAGTGCCTGAAGAACAGTGTTATCCCTTTATTAGCATCTTTGTGTGCACGGTATTTGTATTTACATGTTGCAGCGGGTTTTATTGCGTGCTCCAGCCGTACATTTTAGAATATGGCTGTTTATTGCACTAATTAGTAAGTCTGGAGGTGTAAGGGTAATAATCTTTATGATAATAACTGTTTATGCTTAACACTGCTTGCCACAGTTTACGTTGCTCGGGCAGCTTCATTTGCCTGATTAGTTTTGTACCTACTCAGCAGCATTAGGGATGTTTTTGTGCGTGTTTGATTCTCTCATTTATCTCGTTTGTGGGCATATTGATTGATTCCCCTGCTCACTCATTATTTGGTTCTGTTCTTCACAACTCATTTTCAGAGAGGGGGCCAGCACGGAGGACACAGACAGATACCACGTCTCCTCTCCGCTGTCTGACTAGCCACCACACACATAAAGCTGTCAATCAGGAGCTTTCCTGTCTGCCCTTTGTTATGGAGCCCAAGCTCTGTGGGTGGGTCCTCTGGGTGATAGATGGCTCAGAGAGCCTATCGGACTGCACGAAGCATCCATCTCTGTCTGGAGCCTGTTAAACAAGCTTGGGAAAGCAGCCATGTAGTCCTAACCACCACTGGCCTCCACTAAAAAAACTCATTAACATTAATGAAGGATAGCTTTAAAGGTTCTTCAATAATAGGCTTGAATTGGATTTATGAGTCAGATAGTTTGCCAGAGAGAGTACGTCATGAAAAGTGTCACTAGTAGATGAATGGAAATGAGCATTTGAAAGGTCTCGGGACACCGTTTCAGTGAGGATTGCAGCTCAGCTGGAAAACATTTCTTTCTCTAGCCCCTCGATCATTTTCCTTCCAGCTCTAAAAATCAAGTCGCATCTTCCGAGTGGCTGTGAAGGAAAGCAAGGTGTTTGATGTTTTAAGTGACTGCAAATATAAAGCTGTTCATCTTGCACACAGTGCGTCTGCCTCTGTAGAAAGAAAAAAGTTCTTAATACTTTTTTTTTTAACGATCTTTCATCCCAGGCGGCACTGGCCATTTCAATATCTTGCAACTACCACTTTACCTGTCTGCAAGGTCCCTATAGATAGCTGATGTGAAACTGCCATTAGCCAGCCAATTCCTCAGCCACAGATTACTGTGCTGGTACGGGGTAATGACAATGTTGAAAAAGGTCTGATTGCAGTCCATCCAACCTACAAAGTGTGGCATAAATGGGTCTTTCGAAGGTATGCGGTTGGTTGTCGGCATGTCATAATAGTGCATTAAGACTGTCAAAGGCAAAATGGCAGTTTTTGAAGCCACTTTTCGTTTTCTGTGAATGTTAAAAGGATGCAGAAATACACTTGGACTGAGCCAGGCAAATATGGCCTCAGTCAGTTTGTTCAGTCAAACGACTCGTCCAGGAGGTGCACCTCATCAAGCGGTTCACCCCCCTTTTATTTCCGCTGAAAATATAGCTATTTTAAATATTCATAATTTCATACATCTCCCCTCTCTCTTGGTTTCTCCCTCTGTCTTTCTTCCTCTCGCTCCTCTCCTCCCATCCCTCAGCTAGTCTGCTCTCTGCTAACCTCTCATGTCATTAGCGTTGGAGGGAGGTTGAGGGGAGAGAGGGGTTGCAATTCTTAATGAATTCCACTGTGTCTTTGCACTCCCCCACCTAGTTAACCCCCCCCCCCCCCCCCATCCAATGCTCAAGGTGTCAAATTAGAGCAGCTGGAAAAAGGGGAGAACATGGGCAAGGTACATCTCACCCCACCTCATTTCTCCACTCACCTTCAAATCACCTATTACGACAAGATATTCATGAATGGTATCCATGTAACACCTATGCAGAAAAAAATTGGATGCACTTCATGTACTCACTTTAATGATTAAGGAGTGGATACTGCAGTTAATAGCATGACACTCATGCAGCGCACGCTGCAAATTCAGCTGAAGGTTATATATTCAATATTTTAAACAGTAGCAGCCAACAACTATTTTTTGAAGTAACGATATAGCGGAATGGCCTCCCGAGGATAAAGGGGTTGCCGATTTGAGTTCGTCCCTGTGAACACGTTGCCCCGCACCCCCCAAGTTAGTAAAGCAAGTCCAGTACTGCACTGTACGGCTATTCTAAGGATGCTTGCCATGCTAACTATTTTTTTCCGCTGCCACAGAGACCTGACACGGACAGGAGCACAAACTCACGGATGAGACCTGACGACCCTTTACTAGTCGGCACCAGATTTTGTTTTTTGTCGGCTCTCGTGTACACTGGGTAACTTTAGTCAGTTGTGCTTCTGGTGGTGTTTTCACCTTAGTGAGAACATAAAGGGATGGGGGAGCTGTGGTCAATGAAGCCAATGAAGCTTTTGTTTTGGTTGTGAGATGCTGGTGCTCCTGCAGTAAATATCCTGTATGCAGTATAACCTTTAAAGGAAGAATTCCCCAGGGAACTTTAACTCTGTTATGAACTGTGTCATCGATCTGCAGTGTTGGAAGAGGTAACCAGATCCTTTACTCAAGTGGAAGTAATGCCACAATGTAAAAAATATACTTCATTACAGATAAATGAATTTGGCACTACAAAAAAGTACAAATGTATAAGCAGCAAAATGCATTTCAATAATAACTAGTAAATGTTCTTGTTATGTAAGATCAGAATACATTGTATCCCTGGATTATGATACCTTATCATGTATGCAGTGTTTTGATCTGGACGTGGAGCTAATTTGATCTATTTTATATGATGTGCAGTAATTTAATCTACTGTTTTGGATCCCAAGTTTATTTTTTGCTGGTAAGCTTTATAATAATATTTGATATTTGTGGCAAAAATATTTTTTTCTTCTTCCTTGTCTTGTTTGTCATCTCATGACCCCTCAGAGTATACTGTGACTCACTGTTAGAAATCACTGATCTAAACAATGCATTGTATTTTACTGTATACTGCAGTTATGGTCTTTTAAAATGTTAATCTACAAAGCAACAGATACACGTATTTGTCAAATATCTAAACCACTTTACCTCTGAAATTCGGTGCAATAGAAATATTACATAACTATATACAATTTAAATACTCAACTGTCACGGAGCTTAGAAATACAGAAGTACCTAAATGAGTACTTGATGTATTTTTTTGTAATTTCTTCCAGTTAAAAATCATTTACAACCTTTACCCTCCATTGACCCAGCCGATACTGATTCACCAACCATTGTTCAAACCCAGAGAACGTTATTTCAGATTCCAGTAGAGAGCCCCAACTTTTAAAAAAGAGAGCAGATGTGTCAGAGGAAAAATTTGAGGAAACCAGTCAGGTTGTTCGATTATCTTTCTCACATAAACTGTCAGACTGAGAATTAAGATTATTTTTCAATCAATGGGGAAATAACTGCGAAAAACTGATACTGAGGGCGTGACCTCATCTGACCTCGCCAAACTTTGGTTGAGTTTGCGACTTCCTTCTGTCCGCACAAATCCTGGCGACAGACTGCAGAGAGGAGGGCATGAACTTGTTGCATTCCCTGCATGTGTTCAAACAGAGTAATAGTGACAGTGACAGTGATAGCATATCCGAATCCTCCGTAGCTCTGCAGGAAACACTTCTGCATGAGGTCACATCCTCTACAATTGGCTGCTGATCCTCTGGAATGAGAAAAACACACCATGCGGCCAAAGATGCAAGTAACACTGCCGGCATCCGTTTTTTTAAGGTCTGAGTGTCTCAGGGTGGATTTTTGCTGTGAGCCTAGCAGAGTTGTTTTTGTCTACTTCACCCCGACGTGAACAGTTGATAGTCCTGACAACAGAGAGCTGGCATCCCCCCGTGGCTGTGCTTACTCACTCCTGAGCCCGGCGTTTAGTTTTCCCTGGCAGACCCGGGCCACAGCTCATTAGAGTAAGAGAATGTGCCTGCCTTAATTAATGATATGTAAATATCCTTGAATTGGCCACATTTGCATATTAAGAGAGATTTGTGGAATCTGTGCAGTAATATATTTTAATTAGGGATTAATTAAAAATAATGGGAATTTCATTTTGCCTGGCAGGTTGTGTTTGGTGTGAAGCGTGCGTCGAGGCCCAATCTTTGAACGCCGAGGCAGCGACCAACATGTGAAGGAAGCCCCGCTCTTTCACCCGCAATCTGTGCTGCATACAAACATGCCCCCTCACACACACACACACACACACACACACACACACATACACTCTGGCATCACATTCCTTGAGATGCCAGAGCCTTCCCAGGGGGTCTCCACAAAGCGCTACAGCTTTGAAAAGCGGGTGAGGAGGAGGGGGATCCAGCTCGAACACCCACAATATGTTTTTTGGGATGGTCCCAGTTTGGCTCGATTTCATCTCCTCTCATCGCTCAGTTTTTTTTTTTAACGTGTAGTTGGGGAATGGCTCTCAGACACGGAACACTAGTTATGTCGGCAATTATGTTAATGGAATGCCATTAGGCCATGATTGTATACGAGCGAATGGGGATAGAGGGCACGTTTTCAGAGACCCGTGTCAATGTCTGTTTTGATCCACTCTTCGCCAAAACATAGTCTCACCCATAGATCGTCAGTACAGCAAACAGTTTGACCGTCGTGTCAGGGGTTGTTCCGTTTCAGGCTATTTGTACTGGGTAATGATGTACTCAGTGTGTTTTTTTTCTCTGACAGCTGTGAAAATAAATCTGAATAGAGACAAAGAAGCCATCTGTCATCAGCATCACTAATAGCACTGATAGCACGGCCACTATCACGGCATCTCCTAGGTGGAAATCATCCCTATTACCAAGCATCAAGGCTGCTTCCTGCTTCCTGATGCTCTCCGCTGCAGCATCACACACAAACACACTCTTCGCCGTCTCCCTAAATCCGCAAAGACGTGTTGTTTTTTTTGATGCATTCGGTCATTTTCGTTGAGCAGAAGCACGCAGTAAATGTCTGTTTTTCTTCGGGCTGGGCTCGAAGCGGAGAGCTCCTTTGGCATTTGTGATGTGTCGTCAGTGTGCTGATGTTATTGATCCAGGACCTTCCGAATTCATTAGGAGATCGAGCCCAACTGTGCCGCATCTTTATTTATGTTGCTGCCCCCTCCCCGGCCTGCCTCTCGCTGCCTCACTCTGTCTGCCTTCCTCTTTCATCCTCCATGCATTATTCTTTTATTATTCTTTTACAGCCGCCTTATCACCCGTATTTTGGTGAGGATAAGACCTGTCATCTTCGGGTCTTGTCTCGAGAGACGATGGGAGACTTCAAGGGGGAGGAGGAGGTGGATGGGGATGGAGGAGGGTGGGTGTAAAAAATGCCTGCTGTCCCCCTATTTTCCCATCTGAAACGGACCTCTCTCTCTCTCTCTCTCTCTCTCTCTCTCTCTCGCTCTCTCGCTCTCTCGCTCTCGCTGTCTCTCTTTGTAATGAGAATCTCTCTCTAATTGAGGGAGCTGCAGCGAGCTGGCCGAGGGCGGCAGGGTTAGATTGTGATACTGGCTACGTGACCGTTATGCTGATAGAGGTGGCAGATCAATAATTTAGGCCCTGACCTTAATGGTGGTGTTAAAACGCTCATTCCTCTGGAGTCTGGAGGCCTTAAAGGTGCAGAGTTGGATAAAGCCACCGAGCTGGCTGGATGTGGAGGTGGAGTGGGGGATGGTGGGAGAAGCAGATAAGAGGAGCGGTGGAGAAAGACAGAGAGGGAGAGTGTATTTGCAGTCAGCCCCTCAGTCTGTGAAAGGAGGGATCATGAGTGATGTTTTTGCTGCTTCTACATTCAGATACTCACATTGTCACCAACATTCATCCTCTTAGTATCTATATGAATGCCATAAGCTTTTTTTCTTTCTGTGTTTTGGTATCTGGTTGTAATCCGTTTTCATAAGAAATCCTCCACCCTTTCTCACCGATGCGCTGGATGCATCACCAGACACCAGAAGTGAACAAAGACCGCAGTAACGAGTGGGTTTAATCTGGTTCTGGGCTTGTCTTGTGCTCCTAGCTTAAGGCCATGAACACTGAGGATTCGGACAGCCATCGATTTGATTCTGAGGGACATTAGCGTCACAGCCTCATGCGTCTCTCTGATTCTCTAAGACCGGACTCATTCCCTGCTGGCAGGATGCAACCATCTCAGCTCTCCCCTGCTCCTCCCCACCCACCCAGCCACCCTTAGGGGATGATATATTAGATATAACCAATTCAATTTTATGCAGCCAGGACAGACGCCCCGGAGACATAAACACACACATTTTTAATACACTCCTCACCAGGAAGCCCAATGCACCAGAGCCTGCGGCTGCCCTGGGTCTCCTCTCACACTCAATTATTAATGTAACGGCCGTAGTGGCTTAATTAAATAATAAAGACAAGCTCACTGCAAAGGAATGGGCCAAGGACAAGTCAGGAGGAGAGGTAGCTCCTCTCAGTGCCTGATGTCGACTTATATGAGAAAGCAAGGCTGTAAATATGCAATATTGCAATAAAATTTGATGACCAAAATATCTACATCTTTTCTACCATCGAATATACAATGCTGGTTAACATACTTTGTATTTGTGGCTTGTTGTGTCACTATTTTTATTCGATCTATTAAAAGAACAACCATTTCCATCTAAATTGCTTCCTGACAGTAGTATACTGTTTTTTTCTTCCCAGAAAGCCCTTAAAATAAATCATTTGAGGGAGAGGTGTAGAATTTTGGCTTCAAGTCTCCGATCTGCTCATAAATCAATTGTCTTGAGAGTTGGGTCAAACAGGGGCTCGTGATACCTCAACTACATAAAAAGACAGATTTCTTCAGATTATGGATTCCTGCCACCTCAAGGGCAAGCCAGAGGAAACGCTCTGTCTCCGAGGTGATGAAATGTGGCGTTATCTTTTACTTTGTTTCATTAGATCCACTGGAGATTACACACTCTATCCTCAAAGACTAGATTTTCCAGCTTTCTAAGATGAGAGATCTTCTGGCCTTGGGGCGAAAAAAATACATTTCCCAGCTGCCATCCCCAGCCCGTTTCTTGGGGCACATGTCTGTTTTAACTCGCAATTAATTATTCAAATTCATTTTGAAATGCAGGGTTACATTTTGAGTGGATCGTTCTAAGGCAAAAGCGGCTTTTTTTTCTTTCTTTTCACTAATGGCAAGTAAGCTCCGCCATTAGATTGAAAAATAGGCCCATTGTGTGTGTTGACTTGGTGGCGTACTGCGATGAAGGATTGCGACAAACTGGAGTGTTTAAATCGGCGAATTGAAATTAATGCCCTCTCAAAGCCAAGCTTGCTGACGATACATTAAAGCTAATACTCCAGTGAGGTCGAGCAAATGTTTGTTTATATACCAGAAAAAACACTGCGAGAGAATGAAATGATTGGATTTTGCCCAAGTAAACACGTATATTAAAAAGGGAGACAAAAGAAACAAATTGTAATGCAATGAGGGCTCTTTCTATGGTTATTGTTCCGTCTTTGTTTTTGAGTAGTCTAATGTTTCCTGACATGTTTCATTCATGGCTTATGGCTAAGATTCTCTGCTCCTTCACTTTTTCTACAATTTGCCCACCTTTTTTTTTTTGCCACGTACTTTAAATATGTCCCTCTCTTTTCGTCTGCTGACACATTGAGACACTTTCAAAGGTCATGCCTCAAGTCGACTTGTCACATCACTTATTCAGGCTGGTTTTTATTTATTCATGCCACTTTTTGATTTTAATAATTTAATGCAGTGAAATGTTTCTTTCGTACAACTGTAAAGTGCTCACAAGGAGTGTTGACGACGCTGGAAATATGGTTATATTGCTTCTTCATGCGGCTCGGACAATCCGCCGCGTAGAGTGTGAGCTGTTGCCGTCGGTAGACGCCGTGATGTGGATCGACTGAACTCATCCCTCACATCCACTGCAGCCAGAGGACCTCTCTGATGCCGGGCAGAGAGGCAGAGCGTATAAGAGGCTCTTTTTGCGCTTTTCTTTTTCCTTTAGAATTTACTGCCAGTGGCTGAGAGTGGTATTTATTTTCCTCAGACTCTCCTCTGCGATCCTGGACTTGGCAGAGTGATTTTGTAGAATAGAAACATTATAGACTGTTAGTGTCAAAGTGTTAAATGTGATGTATAGAGCTGGGGGTTTCAGAGGGAGGAGGGTGGACAGGGCTGAGGAGGAGGCGGTAAAGAGGTGAGCACTGCCAGCCATGACTGGAGCAAGGTGCTCATGGGAGAGAGGGGCCATCCACCATGTGAGGGATGGCAGGGTAATGTGGCAGGAGGTAATGGCTTTTCTCAGTCCACTGAAACAGAGGAGAGATCATTAGGGGCCGCGGTGCCGCACCGCGCCGTCCCTTTACCCTGACTCTGGGATATGGATATGGAGACACTCATTGTGTTTGTCTGTCTGTTGTTTCTTTGGAGTTGGCAGAGAGTGTTTGATTATTATTTTGGGCCTTTCTTATTGGGATGGATAGACACTGACACTTTGGCTTACAGCTGCACTCTGATATTTCCTCGCCAAATGCATCTCCAGCTGTGAAATCAAATCAAAGAGAAAGCTCGGACCTGATGACAAAAACAAACCTCCTTGACTTCTCCTTTGCTGTTGTGCAACTGATAATTACCTCGAGTAATTCAGTTAGTGCGCACAAATTGTATTTGAAAAAATATTAAAAACACCTGAGATCTTAATGTGATTTAAAGCGACTGCTCGTTTGTTTCATCAAGGCGAAGTTTTGACTTTGATCAATTAAAAAGATCACAGCAGTAGTCGTACATTTTACGTGTGACAAGCCACAGTGCAGCACATATCTTCATAGTTCAAAACTCAAATGTTGATCAAAAGAGAAATTCACTTCAGACGGAGAGATTGAAAAGCATGTAGACAAAACGGCCCTCAGGTCACCTCCTTAGGTTATCGTCGTGTGTGGTCTGTGTTTACAAATCATTAGACATTCATGTCTTTCAGCAGCGTAGTTACATTGAAGGGAAATGAAATCTGCAAGCTTTTTATCAAAAGCATTATTGATTAACTTACTTTGAGAAGTCAGCGTTTCAACCTTCACACCAAAGTGTACATGGGTATTTTCGAAAAAATCGGTGTTTGCCTTTCCATATAGAGCACGCATGTCTAAACTTTAATTGTGGGGAAAGGCAGTGATGGCATGCTTTTTGCGACCTGAAATAAAGGTGTGCTTTGTGCATCAGAGAGGAGTCCTCAAAACCGGTTAACAGCACTTTGAGCTGTCGGTCGATTTTTGCCCCGGTGAGCCTCCAGCCCGGCGTGACAGAGAAGATTGGACGTCATTAAGCTCGACACTCTTTCCGCTGTCTGAGGGTCTGTGAAATGGGCTCTGCTGCTGCCAAAAGCGGGGACTGTTATTGTGTATCTCCATCGTTCATGTGAAGTCTCAAAGAGGGGTTTGCAGCACATATACAACCCGAGCTGCATATTCATCTTGCGTTGTTGTTTCCCTGCTCTGTGTTGGTTTTCCTGTTTTTTTTCCCGTGCGGCTTTTATGTGCCCTTCTGTTGTCATTGAAGGTTGTTGTGGAAGTCACATCTCTTACAAGACGATTCTCCTTGTGTTGCTGTCAAGACTCATTCACGGCGTATGGAGAAAAAAAAGAAGCTTCCGAGAAATATGATCGCTCCTGTAAAATGGACCAATTACTCCCCATTGACAACCTTCAAAGCCCACTTTTATTGGCCGATTCCGCCAAATAAAACTTTATGGCACGAGCGGAAAGGGACGGCGTCATTTTTGCATAGCTTTTCCAAGCCCAGCGTTTATATGATCCCTGTTATTACACCTCTGTGACATTTAAACTTTATTGAACAAGACTTTAAAATCTGTAGGCAGTATATAAAAGATTGAGGAATTTATTTCTTTCAGATGGGAAGAGAGTCCCCCAACAGTAGAGTTGAGTTGAACAGATTGACATGGTTTCGTTTGATCAAATAATATCGAACAGAAATAATGTTTTTAACAAATAATCTAAAATTTAATATTTTGTATTGCAGTTTTATTTTTTATCTAAAATAGCCGCAGTTTGACATAATTTTCATTATTGATAAATTTTCGTACCTTTCCAATTTGTCAGTAGATTGTGCAGAAACTGTGAAGAGTGCCCATCATAATTTCTTAGTAAATAGAATATGCTGTCAGTGTTGGATGTTTTGCATCATGACACCCTGAGATTAAAAGTGTGGCTGCTGTGGACCATTTTTTTTTATTACTTCATAATCAAAAGTATATATCAGCAGATTGTTTAGTTAAAATTTTTTGAAAATGGCCATGTTTTTTATTTTATTTGTATCATCAGTCCAAAACCCAGAATGTAAGGATCCAGTGGTTAATTTCATTATTGGTCAATTTGTTGGATATTTAATATTTTAGTCTATAAAATATTTGGAAATTGTGATAAATACACATCACCCTTTCCTAAAGCCCAAACTTACATATTCAAATGTTATATTTTTGTCTGAAAAACTGTCTAAAACCCAAAGATATTCTATTTACCCGCACATAAAACAATGAGAACCTACAAATCATCATCATTTTGTAGCTGAAATAGAATAATTTTGACCATTTGTGCTTGAAAATAACTTAAACATTTATGATGGTTTTTTTTTACTGTCAATCAGCTGATAGATTTATTGAGCAGTAGTTTTGTCTCTTATCTACGATATCTGCAATATGAACGTGATACAAGGGGGCTAAGACTCGTCTTCAAGCTTTATTTGTCTCCTTGAAAAAATAAATGCATTTCCTCGACAGCCAGACACAGAGAAACTAATGCAGAAAAGGAAAAGGCATGGGGAGAAAGGTCCTGCCCCCCTCCTCTGTGTAATTAAAAGGGGGTGTCTGTCAGGGGCTGCTGCTGCTTTGTGTGGCCCCATATGTTTGGGCGCTGATACAGGGAGGATTATTCTGTTTGGAAGCCTGATAACAGCCTGTTTATAACCTTGGCACAGGCTGTAGCCTAATCTGGCAGCAGCACATCCCTCCTCACCCCCTGCCTCCCGCCGCCTCCCTAAATTCTCTTCATATTGGCTATTTTTTTCCTCCAACAGTCATGACCCAGAAAGACTTAAGTATTCACCTATATCTCCCATTTAAATGTATCCGCTCTCCGCTCAGCTTGAACACTGTGCGACATGTTGATGTTTAACCTAAACTGTCAGATTAAAGATAGGTGGGATTGTGAATGTTAGCAGGTGGAAAATTATTCCGCCTTGTTTTGCTATTTTGGCTGATCATCTATCACCACACACTCCACCCGGAACAAAAATAATGTTTCCTCTAGCGGATATAGTCTTCGCTCCTCTTTCATGGTTCTATTTTCTCCAGTTGTACAGAATCAGTGCTACACTTAGACACCTTTTCTTTCCTCTTTCCGGACGCCAGCGCTCTCGCTGTTGCAAACTCCATTTTCATTTTTTTAATCTGTTGGCTGATTAGTTCAGGCTTTTGTTCTCGGAGTGTATTGCCACTGTACTGCCTTTCACATGGCTGAGTGTGTCATTACTTTAATTCTGCTCCTGCAAACTGCTTTGTGATTTTAAGTCCTTTGTGCTTTTTCGAATACCAGCTCAAAACTGTTCCTTTTGAATGCCTAAATTATGCTTTTCCTTTATTAATTGCTACATGATTGATTTTATGAAATTAATTGAACGGGCTGTGTAGTTTACGATAGGGGACATATTCTTTAGAAATTATGAAAAAAAAAAATCCTGTGACATGACCAGTGGTGGAAAGGTACAAAACATTTTTATGCTTCTTTATTCTTATTGGCCACAAAATTTCAGATGGAAATTCAGATGGATACTAACACTTTTATATCTACTATTATATATTTTAAAGCTCAATTTATGTTTCAGATTAAAAAGATATGATGAAATGTCATTGATTAAATTACCCAACAATATTAAGAAGCTCCATCTTGACCAACGTCAACATTTAAGGATGGTTTATATGGTAGTGCCTCAATAATAAATAATCAATAATTGATATAATAACACTAACAGGGGCCTTAAGAAATGTTTTATTAATAACCTAAAAATGTTGAATGAGGGACTACTACTCATAGTTATGTCAATGATCGTAATACTTCTTCCATCACTAGCGATGAGATTTGTATGAATATGAACAACACTTCCTTTGCTCTTTTAGCGAATCAGAGCGGGGGACTACTGATATTCAGCTGCTTGCTGAATCACATAATTCTCTGCGATTCTTGCCTTAAATGTTCACGTTAATAAGACGGTACCAACCTTTGCTGATGAGTTTCCAGCACGCTGAATAAAAGTCACTCTCGGTAATGCACTGTTCTATAGTGAGGACCCTTAACCGGCACACTGCGGGGAGAGGGAGTGCTCGGAGTGGCAGGCAAAGAGAACTGTCAACCTGTCACATTTCTCCCTCCTCTTCCCCCTGATAAATTAAAGTTACACAGTGTGCGTGTTGTAGCAGCGGAAGGCTGTGCAGAAAGCCTGGCTCCTCAGGTCTCAGGAGATAGCTGGCAACTAGGTCAGACTGATAATGTAATCCGCTGACTGGATCCTCAGCCCACTAAATCCAGAGAGAAAAGCATGACAGGAAGAAAGCGGAAAAATGTGGGAGGAAAATGGGAACTTTTATGTGTTGTTGCACTTACTTAGCATTACCTCTCTGGTTCTAGTTTAAAAAGTTCATAATAGGGAATAATGTTCTCGCGAACTATTGTGAGGCAATGCAAAATATCCAGCTGGTATGCGCCTGTGTGTGTGTGTGTGTGTGTGTGTGTGTGTGTGTGTCCGTGGTTAATCAAAAAGTGTAATCCATGTCAATACACCTCACACATTCCCCCAGATTCCTTTTCATGCGTTAGCTTTGCAGCACATGCCGCACTGCACATCCACAACAAGAACAGTATCACGCGGGTCCGCGGGGATTGAGTGACAAGAATAAGTTCCTGCATCAGCAAGGTGCATTTTCATTCCCATGCAGTATTCCAGAGAGGCTCAGTGGGTCCAGTGTGACAACTCTTGCCTCCCTGCAGGTGTGGAAATGAAACAGGGCCTATAAATAGCCCGGGCAGCTGGGAGTAGAGCATTGTAAAGCAGGGGGGGTAGAGAGGGAGGAGGGGGGGGGCGGGGGGGATTAGAGGTCCAGCTGGGGATGCAGGTGTATAGAGGCTGACCGCCAGAACACGACTGCTGTCTTACCCAGGGGGCCCGGAGGGAGGAGCGGCCGTGGAGCTGCAGCTCGATCCGGACAAGTGGAGAAGCACAATATACTATTAGATTCAATTAATTTACTCTTTATATAGTACAGAAATACCATGGAGCAGTAAAACAGTAATGTGTAAAGTATAAGTTCATTGTCTCCTCAGTATGAAAAATTGTTTAATCAGGGCAATTTTTTTTTTAAACACAAGTGTGAAACAAAATATTTGGACTGATTCAATATTTGACTGTGTAACGTGCTTCCATGTGATGAAATGAAAATTGAGGCTGAGGAACACGTGACTCCGGTGGAAAACAGAAAAAAAAAAGGAATCTGATATCTTTTACTTCACAAACAACAGAAGAAGAAAAAAAAGGTTATAAGTTCTGGCTCTAAAGTCAACAGCATGTAATGAAGAAACACATAAACGAGGAACGGAAGTCACGTGTATCAGCCACAAACCAGTATGGGCAATCAATCCCCAACAAAAATCATATCACAATCTTTTTAACGCACAAATGACGATCCGCCATCTGATCAGAGATCTTTTTTTTCCCAATTTTGACATGTACTGTCGGGAATATCCAGACTGGAACCAACCAGTGCGCTTCCACCATTTAAACCACGATAATGCATTAACAACACTGCTTTTAAAACAGTCATGCACTGCATTACTGTCCTTAATCCCACATTGTTCACAGCGCTGATCGGCACCATATCCTCAACTAGATAGAATGTGATCGCCTCAGTCACCTCTTTCCTTTGTGTTCAGCTGCTCTGGTGGTTTAATAGATGTGTCTTATTTCACAAATGCCAACTGATGCCTGAAAATGTTAATAGATCATTTCTGCCTGTGCCTAGCCAAACCTCTGCCACACTACTGATTCCTTTATTGGAACCATTTATTAATTTATTATTATTTTTTGATATTTTGGTTCAGAGTTTCAGTGTTTCGGTTTTTGAAAGAGATTATGACATTCAAGTAAAGTTCCATTTAATGCGAGTTTGCCTTGGAGCTGTAACTTTGTGCTTCTGTACTGCACAAAAATATTGTCCTGTTTTTTCCCCAACTTTCCTTCACTTAAGATAATTAGTGTGATGAGATGCGAGAGATATTTAATAAATTGAATGACCAGTGGCCTAATGGTTCAGGGCCATGGTTTGATGATCCCAGCTGCGTCATATCCCTGTCATATGTCATATCCCTCTTTGTTTCCTGTCTCTGTACACTGACATATAAATGCCACAAAATAGAAAAAAATAAGATAACATATAGAAATTTGTGGAGTTTGATCCTTTTTGTCACAACAGCTCCGTCGTTAGTTTTGTGCTTTGCTGGTTGAACCCGTTTTTGAAGGATCTGAATGGGATCCTGAAAGAATGTTTGACGCTGTGTCCATGGTTACAGCTGTCTGACTGTTGGGTGTTGAGCTACAGACCGTGGCTCTAACTTTACCAGTCCTTCTTCTTAAAAAATAAACTTTTTTAAGGTGTTGACATCTTTGCACAATGTGGTGGAGATAATCAGACTACTTCCTTTTTCCTTTTGTTTTTCTATTGTAAGAGTGAGACAGACGCGCAGGACTGTTTGGCCTTGGTGGAGGTATATGCGCTCTCCTGAGTGCCATAGTGTGTAATTCTGTATTCACATCAGTGTGCAATGTTACGGAAAAAATAATGGTTATTGTGACGGCACTCACTGATCTAGTTTCTATAGAGAGAGACAGTGATTTAAACGTACAGTATATACACTAGTACATTTAAAGTGACTCCACTTGATGCTGTGGTTTGATTTTATTTGAGGTTTTACATTTCATTGACTTTTTAATTCATTGATTCCTTTTTATAAAGAACACTTAGCTATTTTGGCGGTGATGACCACAGCATCAATGCGAATGCTGCATGTCCTTTGGTAGAAATGGGCAGAGGCCCTCGTTGTTGGACAAAAAAACACGTCCACAAGCTGCAGAAGAGCAGAGAGATGGAAGTATCCTAGCCTGGCGCAGTCAGACCAATACTGGCAGAGCAATCGAAATGAGCTCCCAGAATGCATCTGGGTCCGAGGCTAGAAGAATCCCAGGATTTAAAAAACAAAAACAACGTCCTGCACAGCTGCGTTTCTCATGAGTTTGGGCTGTTTCAGCGGCCTTGTTCTCCGACTTCCCTGTTCCACGATTTGTAGAGTGCTTCAGCGGAGCACAGTTCCCATATTGCCCTTTCAGACTGACAGTGACCCAGGTTAAACCCACTGTCCTTTTAGAACCGACTGACTGGTGAAGTCAATAGAGCTTCGACTGCAGACTGAGCCGTTTGTGAACATTGCCGTC
Organism: Scophthalmus maximus; assembly: GCF_022379125.1. NCBI lineage: Eukaryota > Metazoa > Chordata > Actinopteri > Pleuronectiformes > Scophthalmidae > Scophthalmus > Scophthalmus maximus. The sequence goes on from NC_061519.1 coordinate 17,517,423, forward strand.
AATGTACGAACCTGTGACAACAGCGCGAAAGAAAAACTGGGTCAAAATGCATTCAGTAGACCCATGTCATACACGTGTCTCTCATTTGAATGGGACATTCGTGTTTCTGTCACACGCCGCTGATGCCACGGGGCTGTCTGCGCTTCACACTGGTTTTGCTCGTTCTCCAGAGAGCATTGTTGTCTTTATTTTTTAGAATCAAGCCTCGGCTTTTAGGGCAGAAAATGTTTGCTTTCATTCCCAATGGATGACTCGATATGCTTTTCATGTAAATGACGTCTAGCGCTTGCACGCCGGTGGTTGCGTTAATGCATTAATTCCTCAGTGCTATATGCATTTTGTAGCTGGAGGCAAAGTGACACATTCTCATCAAAAGCCCACTCCCCCGCTCACAGTCCCACTTCACATCTCGGTGCTGACTGACAGCGGGAGCTCCCTCTGACCCAGTATACTGGGACAATTCCACAGGCTGGTGATTAATGACTATGGGCCTTAGACGCTAGTGGTGTGGATGTCCTGCCAGCCAGGCCACTTAGACTGCCTGGACCACTACGTCTGCTGTAAACACACTGCCTGTCTCTCTCTCTCTCTCTCTCTCTCTCTCTCTGCCTACAGGCATTGCATCGTAATATTCATTGTTACTGCTAAACCTTTGTCCCAAATTGACCCTCTGCAACACTGACACACGCACACACACGCACGCACGCACACACACACGCACACACACACACACACACACACACACACACACATTGTTACAGCATCGGCACAAACTCACATCTCACATCTCTTTTTTTTTTTGCTCTTGCCCTCGATGAGTAAGAAGCCGCAGATTCTCAACATTAGTCATTAGTCAATATTATTTGCATCATTTGTGCATTAGGACTGAACTGGTAGTGTCTGGTGTGGTGTCAGGCATACAAAAAAAAGTACCTTCATTTGTCTTTCATGTTCTCCGTTTTGTTTAAGCAAATAATTCTGGCACTGTTTTTTGGAAGAAGAAAAAAATCCAAAACAAACTTCCATCACTTGTCTGGTAGAACAAGCAGGTTGTAAGTGGATGTTAACAAAGATATGAAAAGAAATATCTCTGTGTGAAACGCAGCTGCGCCCTCACTCTAGTGGACAGTGATCCCTCACACTGTTTTTCTCTCCTGACAGCGAGGGGGCCGACCGAGCATCACCAGTCTTTTGAACACCACTCCTGGCAAAACAGTAAACCTCCCAGGGATTTCCATAGCTATGACAGCGCCCAAACAAAGTGCACACACAGCAAAACAAAGTCGGTTTGACTTATTGTGCCTTGATGAGAGGCTCCCTGATAAATGCAGGGAGAGACTACTGTAAATGTCTTGCTGGAGCAAATCTCTCCATGTGTTACAATATTAATAGCACCTTGATGCCTATCAAACATTTGGATGACATCGGACCACCTGCCAGATTCGACACTGCATCTCTGTGCTGAGGTTGACTTGTGCTTAAATGACTAGTGAATCACTTACTTCAATGCAGTATTTGTTGCTTGTATAATTAAGAACTTAATATCTACGGGTTTTGCGAATGTTGTACGGACAAAACATGCAATTTGCAGGCGTCCTTTGCCCTGAGAAATCTCGTCTCCCGTTTTCTCTATTTTCACGCATTCTGAGACTCAACTGGAGCTGAAATTATTAATCAATTAATCACAGAGATGATGGAATAAAATTAATCTGCTACTATTTTAGTATGAGATTCATCATTTTTTTTTCGGGTAATTTGTTAAGGAAAAAGTGTGCAATATTCGCTGATTCCAATTTCCCAGAGGATTTGATACTTTCACATATGAAGCTAAACTTCTATTTTCATTCTATTTTTCATTTTAACAATGAACCAATTGAAGGATAAATACGCAGCTAGATAGTGGAGGAACCAGAGAGATGCAGCCCTTGATCAATAATCAAAGTAGTCAGTATTTCCAGCCCTCTTATAGCCCTGTAATTTCATTCTCAAGACCCGCCACATTGACGATGTTCTGATGGTTTTAGTTTTGCCATGGTTTGTCATGGGACAACACAAGTGTCCTTTGTTGTCTTGTGAGAGTGTGATCTGAACTTGTGGAGAGCTGCAGGGCTTCTGCTGTGTAAAAACTTAGAGAGAAGATTGAAAGTCTGACAACAATTTAACCCATAAAACCATTTCAGGATCAGTTTACTGCACCAGTCCATTCATGTTGATCACCTGGATCCTCGTATGTGCCATATTAACTTTCTGACGTAACACTCCCCTGACCCGAGACACTGTAAATACATTAGATGCTCAGTTTACATTGTATCTAAATATAGAAGAAGACAGTGGGATCATGTCTATTTTTAGAAGAGGCACTGGCATACGGCTAACATTATTATCATGCCATTCAAAGTGACCACTTGTGTTTTATGAAGAGGAGCATTGTCATCATGGAAGATATTGGTCCCAGGAGAGACGAACTGCATCATGGGATGATCTAAGTAAGCACTTTTAAAGGTAGAGTATCGTAGAGGCTATTACAGACTGAACTGAGGATAATAACCGTGTACCAGCAGCGTCTCTGTGTCTCTGTTCTCTTGGTTTTACCCTGTAAATAGTGGGTGTCTGTTTGTTCTTCCGGAGAGGCAAACAACAAGCCAGGTTCTCCTTATAGCGGCGCTTTGTAAAATGCATGTTCACATGTTGTCAAGTAAAGCCGAGCACGGCGAAGCAGAACCGCAGGCACTGTTGTCTAAGAGTGGCCATATGGTGGGTGTCCTTGCGTGGTAGCTTAAGGGACTCTTTCTCCCTCAGATGAAACAATTCTGTTCAGGAACCAATGTCCTCTCTCTCAGGCATCTGTGCTCATCCGACCCTGCCCCGTCACCAACCTCTGAGATCGCACAGTGTATCACAGGTCCCTGCAGACCGCATGGAGCAGGGATAGCAACCTGGACATCCCAGGTAGACCCAAGCAATAATGGTCACGCGGTCTCTCGCATGTCCCCCCCTTGTCAAAAAACCCACCGCTACTTGTCGGGGCCCTACTCCGCGACTCCAGATGTGGCTTAATTTACTGCGACTCTGCTAATTGCTGTAATTAAGGATTAATTACTGTTAATTACCTTCGCATAAACTCATCACCAGTCAAAGAGCGGAGCCTTATGAAATGTGCCATGAACAGGAATACACACCGGGGGGACTTGAGGAGGATTGTGTTACTGGACCTCTTGTTTCATGTCTTGTCCTGGTGCGTGGGGAGGGCTTGTAGGTTAACAGTAGGGGCAGGACGCTAACTGTCACGGACCATCTCCTCCTGGCTCCGAAGGCTCTGCACAACGTCACCTCTTCAGCAACTGTTGCCTGGAACAGCCTCACAACGCTCGTTGTTATTTGATCAGAGGCTGGCAGTTATTTGTGGAACGGATTTGATATATTAAAGAAGTCTCTTTAAAATAGTCTGCAATTGTATGTAAACTCCAGTAAGCTGTTCTGTTGAGGAATATTGGCTGCTTAAGAAAGTTGCACGTCCCAAGTTCAAATTCCGAGGACCTTCCGACCACCTGCCCACTACTGCCAAACAAAGGTGAATAATGCCTAATGCAAGACATCTCAACAAATTAAAGCTACTAGTGGAGTGCCTGTTCAAAATGTGCCTGTAGGTAGTGGAGCGGTGGGATCTATACAGTCTCCCAAAGCAATTATTTGCGGCGCTTGTCGGCGTTTTCTATGTCCGAGGATTTCTAACAGTCAGCAATACACCTGCCGAGTTTGAAGTCGATCGGATGAGTAGTTGTAAGGGAATTTGAAAGACAGACAGACAGACAGACAGGCTGACTGACTGACTGACAGAGATACCCCTCTATTTACAGTGAGACACAAAGCCCTTCCCAAACTTCCTCCAGAAGTTGGTGTGATCAGTCATTTGTTTACTTTGTGTGTTCCAGAGCATGGTCCTCTCCTCACAGAGACGTCTTTGTGTCTCTGCTCGCCGGCTGACTGTGCAGCTCCACAAGCTTGTGACTTCTCCTCAGCTATTCAGCCAGTGAAGCCTGGAGCTGCATGGCCTGAGCATGAGTTTGATTCAGTCAAGAAGATATATATTTTAGGACACCTTAAGAAAGACCGACAGCCGGGGGGCTAATGTATTGTCTATTTTGAATAATGAATTATTTTAATGAAGGGTTTTAAATGGGAGTGCTCTGCATTTGGTGGCAGGGCGGTGCTCTGAATGGTCTTCTCCTCTAGCGCTGGCTGCCTCATTATCAGGCCAGCCCCCCAGGCCTCAAACTGGCCTGCTTAAGCCTCCGAAGATGACGATAATTACCGTTATTAGGAGTAGCTGCAGGGGGAACTTGTTCTGAAAAACACCAAGCTGAGTTCTTGCCTCGCTTGCCGCCGCCGCCACTACTGCCGCATGAGAAACTACCGATCGCCAGTGGAGAAAGCCAGAGAGCGACAGAGAGACAGAGGGAGAGGAGGAAAAAAAAAAAGGAGGGGATGAGGGGAGCGGCCACCAAATCCGCCTAATGTGACGCCTGTCAGCTCGTCTCCCACCAGCTGTCACCTCCCAAATGCACTTGGGTTCATTTTTTTAATTGACACCTCGCTTTCCTATTCCATTTCTATTTTTCGCCTTTCATTCTCCTTCCATCACTCTCTTCCCTCCTTGGCGGTACGATCCACATCTCCTCGTCTCTGCCTGTCCCTCCAGTGTTTCTTTGGTGATTTTCCTTGTCCTTGGTCTCCCCCATCCCCCCGCCCAGTGTCAGATACAACACTCCAGCTCTGCCCCCTTTCTGCACATGATACTTGAGATGGCTGATAAAACATAAAGCTATTTTAGAGGTACTTTATGACTATGCCCTTGTGTACTGAGGCTGTACAGCTTCCCATTATGTGGTGATGGAGAGAACATTTTGGGCCTGAGAAAGTTTCCCGTGAGTTCATGAGATAGACCACAAATCTTGCTTTCTGCTTACAGCACAGAACATTTTAAGACAATTTAAACAACACAATGTTGAAAATCTAATTATAGAGTTCATGGCGTTGATTTTTTTGTGAGCTATGATTAGCAATTTCATAATTATTGAGCTTTCTTTATTAAAGCCCAGATTCAATTCAGTAGAAATTACCATATATACAGTAAATTGGATATAATGCAACATATAATGCTCATTTCGTGTTCTCAGTAATGGTAATAGCATTGTTTAGCAGTGTAGTTTGCCTCTACTGCGTGGGTCAGCATTAAATATGGCACAGTGCTGGGTAAGACTGGGTTTTAAACCTCAGAACCTTTTTTTTGTATCAACCAAAATACTGTTAAGTCCACAGCTCTGAACTCTGAAAACAGTCAAGCACAGAGATCTGAGGTTGAAAGATTCATACGCCTGTTTAGAGACGAAATTGCTCGTTTTTAATCGATGAATTATTTTTGAAGGAAAAATGCCAAACATTACTTATCAACAACTGACAGTTCTTGGTAAGGAAGACAGTTTTAATCAGCTGATGATGTTTGTCCTTTAGCATAAGACACCCGAGCCTCTTACTGAACTGCTGGTGGTCGAGTAGTGCTGTGGGTAGCGTAGGCACCATGTCTTGAGGAGCCCTTTAAATGCGTCTCAATATCTGGGGACATAGACGGTTTCAGGCCACACCACAGATTTGGCTTTCAGCTACAGTCAAGTGCAAATATAGTGTAAGCTATTTTAAGACTATTTTCAATAACCCACCTTTTGGAATTTTGCATTGGTTTTTTCATGGCTTGGACTTTTATTAGCAATAAGCATTTTTTTATGATTGTGCTTTCTATATTAAAGCCACGACACAGTTCAGTAGAAATATCCTCATATTCTGTAAATTGTATATAATCCCTTCTTCCTCGTGTTTCCAGTAATGATAATAGCATTGTTTACAGTGCGGTAGTTTACCCCTGCAGTGTGGGTCAGTGTGAAATGTGGAGCGGTGCTGGGTCTTATGAAGACTGCTTTATTGGGCTTGTATCAAATACAGACGAGGGCAGGATGCTGAACTCCTTGAAGGAGCAGGGAGGGGAGGATTTGTATTTGTGATACTTGTCATGTCTGCTGTAAATCACGCTGCTTTTTTTCAGGTTCCTGGTTGTTGTTGTTTTGTCTCAGAATGCTATGTGGCAGGGATGAATGGTGGTGATGTTACATTATCATGTGGCTGTCGCCTTCACTCCTGCTGACTGGTCTGTGACAGGCCCACACACACACACACACACACACACACACACCCATGGTTGTGTCAAGAGCAGGCCTGATTTATTAACTGCTGAAACCCTAGATGACGTGTGCCCACACGATCGATAGACAGAACAGCCACTGCCTGGCTCCCTCTTGGGTCATGTGATATGGAAAAGAGCTAGGACACACACACACACACACACACACACGAACACACGTATATATATACACCACAGTGCTGCGGAGTGTATTGCATTACTGTATTGATGGGAAATGGATCCAGTCCATAGTTGGCTGCTAGCTGCCAGTCAGAGGCAAGAAGGGTAAACTTACATCACGGCTATCAGGGACATCACTGCTGCCTTGTTTGACCGTAAATCTTCCTAATTGTGACAGAATACTTCAACATCATTAATTAAACATGCTTTCATTTAAACACACTCGCAGGGCGCCAGGCTGGGTGCTCAGGGTAGTCTGCCAATGTGCATGGCTGTGTATTTTTCCTGTGTGTGTGTGTGTGTGTGTGTGTGTGTGTGTGTGCATGTGTGTATGTATGTGTGCACCTCTATTCTCCCTGTATGAGTGGGTGGCTTAATCGTCATGTTTATTTACACTGCAGTTGTCTGCAAACAGCAGGCAGTTTGGCGACGGGCATGAGCCAGCTCTTAAGGAAGTAAAACAGCAGAAATTAATTTTGTCAATAACCAAAACAAAGGCTTATTCTTAGAGTCGCATTTATTATTCAGGAAACGGCTCGAGAATTGTTTATGATGCGTATTCATTTTTTATGCCCTGCCTTTTTGGGTTTAGTGCCTCACATCCCAAGGAAGGAATTATACCAGAGTGTGCACAAAGGGGAGGAAAGAAGCGAGGAGGAAGGAGAGAGGGTAGGAAGCGACAGAGAGGGGAATTGTGTCCTCTCATTGTTCAATTAAGTCTGTCGGTAATGATCAAGATGAGATGATGGCGATCTTCCTTTTATAGATACTAATCTGTGACTGTCCATGGAATAAGAGAATCGCAGAGCAGAACAGACCCCATAGCTTCGTTGCTACAATAGACTAGTAAGTGTGTATAAAAGGTTTTTGGTGTTGAAGTGTTGGGAGCATGTGATGTATTGTAATAGAGGGCAATTCCCTCTGTCAGGTGATTATGTTAATGTATAGTCCACGGTTGCAGAGTTCACAACAAGCACCCTGACTGGCATTGAGGTCTAATCGATTTCATTGCTATTACTGAACAGAAATAAATAAAGCTGATGGCTGTGGTTAGGGTAATTATGCCACAGCACAGTGAATTGTTTGATTTTCCTTATTAATTGTATTTATTTAATCCATTTCATGCTTTTAGTTGTGCACTCGGGGACTTGGAGGGAATGAATAAATCACTCTTAGGCTCATTAGATTCCCCCTCTGGTTGGGATGTGCCACTATTTTGTCAGAATCAAATTGGCGAGTGTTATAATTTCCCGCTGGTGTGATTCACATGAAAAATATCCACATATTCATCTACCTGCACACGTGCACAGGCGCCCACCCCCCACACACACACGTATGCATCTGCTCCCCATCTGAACTCCTGACCTTTTCCAGCCGTCTGATAGCCATTGACATTTGCCTCTTGAGCTGAGCTTGCTCACGTGTTGGAGCTGATGGGAATGGATGATGTTATTGCTGGAGGAGAAAAAGAAAGGGAAGGAAGGAGGGGGGGGGGGGGGGGGGGGGGGTGAAAAGGGGAAGACGAGGGTAGACAATCTCCCCAACCTGCCCCAGGAATCCATCTGGACCCCCTGCTCACCAGAAAGGTCACAGGGCGACTCAACCTTACATCCTCATTACAAAAGAGCCGTCGCTGTGACCGGAGACTGTGTGGCTGCAATATGGCTTTAATGCTCTGTCACACAGCCTGTCATTTACTCTCACTGTCCACAGTCGCCGTGGAAGAGACACACAGTAGGTAGTGTTAGATCGTCCCCCTGAAACATTTTGATAGATGCGTGGATTAAATTGTGTATGAAAAATGTGCTGGCGGCTTCGTCTTTGTCCTTGAAGACAGCGGATGGAATGGAGGGCTGCACCTGGTCGGCTGTTTTCAGCACCTCTGAGGAAAAGCAGGCCACTCTGCTGCTTTACCGAGGGAGCCTTCTGGTGGCAGGAAGAGGCAGGGCAGTCATACATATAAAAACACGGTGAAACACCTGTGTGTGTGTCATACTCCAGACTATAGTTAGAATTGCATTATTAACAGAGTCAGCAGTACAAAGTTTGTTTTTGTTTGATTTGAGCCTGAGTCACTTACAGCTCTCAAATGATCTTTGTGCGAGGATGTGTGCAAGAATGAACCGTAGATGTGTGAAGCCTCAGTGGTTCTTTTCAAATGCCCAAACAAATGTACACACAGACCTTAGCATCCGTTGTAAAAACATCCTTAGTCCCGCTAAATTAAGATCACAACACTGAAAACGGCACTGGGACAACATGTGTGGTGGTGGACTGTGAGCCAGGGGTGTCGCTTTATACCGCTAACGATGATAAATGTGATATTTTAAATAAGATATATTGATTTCATGCTAATGTGATAACATTGTGTAAATAATCAAGTGCCTTCTAAATCATGTCTGTTTCACACTGCAACACAGTACAGGCGTTAATATTGTGTAGTGTTTTGTGTGCAATTCATTTGCCAAAAAAGAGACAAAATGTACAATACACAAACTTAAAGATGAATTGGACTGAAAGCTTTCTCTGAAATAATTCACTATAAATATTGCAATTATGTCACTATCAAAAAATGATTTTAGTCGTGATAATTGTGTGAGCCTTTGATGATGATGATGATGATGATGTTGAGATGAGAAAAGATATTGATACTCAGTGTTTTACTAATGTGCTAAAATGTGCTAAAATAATTCATCTCAATTATTACAAACTCCAGCGATGGTGAATTCTGAACCTTTAACCTTTAGTTATTATACTTCCAATTTGTGCATCTTCGTCTAGTGTTAATTGATTTAGCTCAAACTCTGTAATCACCTTAACTGATTTATTTAGGACACGTATCTTTGCATTAATGTCCTGCGTCACACTTGTGTCATTAGTTTGTTTTGCGTCGTAGGCAACATCTGACGAGATAATAAAGCCATCAGATAAATATAAAATAATGCCAGAAACTAAACATAGTCGGAGCATAAGGAGAGCAATGAAAGATGAACTGTGGTTGAAGGCTGTGTTAATTTTTTCTCGTGAAATGATAGTCAGAATCGATGAAATGATAGTTTTATGGCCTTCCTTAGCTGCAGGCCTCTGTGAGGCTGCAGGTTTTTATGGCACAGACTTGAACTATTAAAACGATGGCCATATTTCAGGGAGTTCACTCCGGTGGGCTGGAGCAGGAAAAAAATTCTACTGCATTTCAGACACTGTAAAATTCCTCTGCCTTGTTATTCAGTCACTTGGTTCACCTTAAGAGGGAACTATTAAAAACACAAATTAGGCTGTTCGGTACCATTATATTGACGTTGTCACCTCTTGTCCTCCACAGTGCTCAGTATCCGAGGCGCCCAGGAGGAGGAGCCTCCAGATCCCCAGCTGATGCGACTGGACAACATGCTGCTGGCGGAGGGCGTGGCCGGGCCGGAGAAAGGCGGCGGGTCGGCAGCCGCAGCCGCTGCCGCAGCGGCCACGGGCGCCATTGGTGCCGACAACTCGGCGGAACACTCCGACTACCGGGCCAAGCTGACCCAGATCCGACAAATATACCACACAGAGCTGGAGAAGTATGAGCAGGTGGGTCCATGGAAATTTGCTCTTCAACAGAATTCTCTCAGCTGCTCTCCTTTTGTAAAAGATACAACATAAATATTAATAAATGAATTTTATTTTATCAGTGAATATCAAAATGTATTGGTGAAATTTCAGCCCGGCACACATTTTGGCCCGCAAGGTGATATTGAGGGAGTTTCTTCTGTTTGTTTTTTAAATGAGTGAGCTTCTGTTTTTCCAATTTCTGCTACTCCATCAAATAACTTTTTTTTTTGATGGAGTAATTTGTACTTGTATGCCTTTATCAGAAAGATACAGTAGAGTAAGGACAGTAAATTATGATAGAGAAAGACGGGGGAAGACTTGCAACAATGGTTGCATGCTTTAACCTCCAACCTGCAACACCAAGGCCCGGCAAGAGTCTCACTACAGAAAGTCCATATCACTGTTCTCTCTGCTCCACAGCCTCCCACTGATGGAGTCTGCTCAGGTGCCGAATTGGGCCAATTGAAACTTGTTTTTTTTCTGTTATTTATTGAAGTGATCAAAGCTGCTGAAAACATTGATCAGTATCTTGACTTTGCTTTTAGACATATCATTTAATGTTGTCTCAAACGACCACTGTGGTAGGTTTTATTATGTGAGAGTGAATATTATGTTTTACCCCATAACTGCCTGGCCTCATGTCCAGGACCCTCTTCTTCTCCTTTGGCCAAAACATGCTGAGATAATCTAAAAAGGTTGAAGCTTAATAGAAATTAACTGGCATAAAGGATGGATTGTTTTAAAACGAAGTATAACGCTCTTGAAATCAGCTCAACTCGTGACAAGCCAGGCTTTCAGAGATGTTATCTTTAGCAGGCGAGCAGCCATTATATCAGTCACACACCAGCTCGTTTCCAACGACTGTAACTTCTTGTCATTCCCTGGGAAGTCAAAGCGTTCTGGGTTTGTCATCTTCTCTGAGGAAGGCAAGTCATCGCTAACTGTCACAGTCAATATACACCTGAGCATTTCTTGTGTCACCGCGCTACGTACACCCCGCACGCGTATGAGTGAGTAGTGTCTGGCGTGTTTGTGCAGGCAGAACGGCTGCTCGGTGCATCACTTTGACTGACGTAACCCTGGTGTTGACAAGCAACAGACACCTTGACTCTGAACGCCGTCATAACCAGTGACTGATTCAGACGGAGAGAGGACGAGGTAGACTGAAAGATGGAGTGAACAGAGAGTGAGACAGTTTTAAACCTCTTGAATGTGAACGGGACTGAAAGCCTGCTGTCATTTTAAATTTCTCTTCACGTGTCACATTTTCTCTTCCATTGAAGAGAAGCCTTTTTAATATTCACAGTACTGCGAGTCTCGCTGCCTCCACTGTATCGGCGCACTGCCACATTTGTTTGACGTGAAACATCGCGCCGCATCTGCCGCTTTTATTCAGACCATTCTTATTACCTCGAACACTGATGCTGTTATACTGTCAGCCTCTACAAGGCCGAGGTCTAACAGCAAAGTTGCAGCCTCTCCAGAATCCAATTTCATCCCTTTGTTCTGTCTGAAGCTGTTGAGCGTCCGTGATAGTTATTCTTTTTATGAATCCTGTCTGTCTGTGCATCCAGGCGTGCAATGAGTTCACCACCCATGTGATGAACCTGCTGAGGGAGCAGTCTCGAACACGACCCATCTCGCCCAAAGAGATCGAGCGCATGGTCAGCATCATTCACCGCAAGTTCAGCTCCATCCAGATGCAGCTGAAACAGAGCACCTGCGAGGCCGTCATGATCCTGCGCTCGCGCTTTCTCGATGCCAGGTCGGTGTGTCCTTGTGACTGTGTGCAGCAAAACTAATCCCTCCGTCTTCATGCATTTCTCTCCAAAGGGCTCTCTGTTCTCATCAAAAGTTTTCCTTTATTGGACAGACAATAAATTAGATTCCTTTGATCGCTTATTTGACAAATTCTTTCCTTTTCCTTGTTGCTTTCATCCAGACGAAAGAGGAGGAACTTCAACAAACAGGCGACAGAGATCCTGAACGAGTACTTTTACTCCCATCTGAGTAACCCCTATCCCAGCGAGGAGGCCAAAGAAGAACTGGCCAAGAAATGCAGCATCACAGTGTCACAGGTAACCAGGAAAAACTAAAGCTCAATGGTCAAAAATAAGAAGAAATAATTAAGTCACTTAACCAAGTAAAATATTATATTTGATTTAATTTGCAGTTTTTGATAATATTATTTGAACACTTAGTTTCGCAGAAATAGATTTAAAGTTTGATAAGTACAAATACGTCGTAGCAGTCACAAAAGTTGGCGCTACTGGGTATTACAATCCAGACACTGGCTGTTTGTTGATATTTATTACTATTAAAAAAAGTGTTATCAAAGTGTTATCAAATATCTGCCCACAGTCTGTCTTTTGTTGTTGTTGCTTTTTGCATATAACTTTAATGAATTATTATTCAGCTATTGCATCTTGTCAATGATATCTCGACAGGTATCAAACTGGTTTGGGAACAAGAGAATCCGATACAAGAAAAACATCGGCAAATTCCAAGAAGAGGCCAACATGTACGCAGCCAGGACTGCGGTCACTGCCACCAGTGTGTCCGCCCACGGCAGCCAGGCAAACTCCCCATCAACTCCCAATTCAGCAGGTGAGCATCAGACCATTCGGGAACATTAACAGAATCCCTATAGGTAGAGGAATCAGTGAACAACACAAAGCAGCAACTCAAGAATCCAGTCTCTGGTGCTGTTTCATTTAGACTAACAGAAGGCCCCTCTTCTCCTGAACTCACCCAGTAATATGGTTTGGCTTTCCTACTTCTTCTACTCTTTCTTTTTCTTCTCTGCCATTGCTGACCATCTTTTTCCCCTCTCTTTCTCTCTTTCTCTCTCTCTCTCTCTCTCCGTCTCTCTTTCCTTTTCTCCCTCTCTCTGTTATTGACCTCTCGGTCTTGTGGACGTTAATTTTTCCTGCCTCTTGTCCGGTTGACCTCGTGCATGCCATTAAGCTGCTCGGAGGGCAAGCGCAGTCTTTTGTCATATAGCGGCTTTCGCCACTGTATTGGATTAGGACCGGGTGTTGAAATCAAGTTACGCGATGGTTTTCTTTACATCTGGGGAGCTGGGGTCCATTAAAGGACGAGGACTATTCTTTGGGTCTTCCTGCGGATCAATTATTACTTCCTTAATGAAACACTAGCCGCATGGACATTTAACAACCATGTAATCAATAAGCCCCATTTTAACTGGACTTAAACAAGTTTTATGATGATTTTCTGTCTTATGGTTCTTGTCGGTTGATTTTTCCTTTAAATTGTGGCTCAGTGATATTTGAATGTGCACCTAATGCGTTTGTAGTGTGCAGGTTTGCAGGGGGGGGAGCCTCTTTCACGATACCTGCTGCCCTCCAAAACTAACACACTTAATGCACTTTTGCCAATGCATGATCATTTTAACTCCTTTTCTGTCCCGGTTTCCTTCCCTGCTTCTCTTCTTCCCTTTCCCCTCCTCTCCTCTGCCTCTACAGGTTCTGCTGCCTCTTTTAACATGTCAAACTCCGGAGACTTGTTCATGAGTGTGCAGTCCCTCAATGGGGACTCGTACCAAGGGGGGCAGGTTGGGGCCAACATACAATCCCAGGTAGGCGCCTCTATAAGTTTAGAGTCTAACATGACTAAAAGCTCACAAATTCTTGACACCACTTTTGATTTTGTCCAACCACTGACCGGTCTGTGCGTGTAGATGCACACACTTTACTTGCCCTACACAGGCAAACAGAGGTTATACTTGGCCCGGAGCTACGCATTAATGTAGAGGCTATTATCAAGCCACAGACGACTGTAGACAGTTTTGGAAACCGTGCAACACTCATCAATGCTCCTGACAAGAGTTCACATAGCCACTGGTGCACTGCAGCTCCCCGACCTTGCCCCAGTGGACAGCGTTGACCATCTCACTGTTCCGGAGTGTTACAACTCGCGCCATAGATTAAGGAATCACCACCCGAAGTTATGTTTTCATTTAGTTTTTGTGCTTTCGGCATCATTTCTTTAGCCTTCCACCCCCCCTTTTCTATTCAGATCAGCTCTGCAAATGCTTTAGGTCGCTCATGAATATGCAAAACAGACGACCACTACAGGGGGTAAAGAGGTCTTCTGGGTTGGCTTTAAATTATTGAAACTCATGTTAGTTTAAAGGGATTCTTTTTCCAATCACGGCCTCACTCGCTGGGATGTACAAGTATAAGACGGTAAAAAGAAAAGAGAAAGAACAACTCTGACTGAATTGGCCTCTTGATCCATTATCCATAATCCATATAGCAGATGTGTTTCCATGCATCACTTGGATGGCTGCTCCACCTGCTTATGCAGTGAGTCTATGAAGAAGATCAGAGTGGCAGCTCTCCAATAAAAAATGTCTATAACTGAATAATTTAAGATTTGTTACACACAATATTTTTATTGGCAGCAGTGTCGGGTGAAGATTCATCAGATTGTTTGCTCCAGCAGCTGGATTCGGGGGGAATGAGCTGCCGAGCATTGTGTTCAATTTTTATGTATTATTTCACTACGACTACAAACGCGGTCATGATTATTTCTTGTCGTTTAGTCTTGTATTTGTGTCCTTTGTGTTATCAGGCTTGTAGTAGCAGCCAAATCATTCTGATTCACTGTTTGTAACCTTTTCTTGTTTATGGTACCCTTTTACTATCAGACTGACCTTTCCTTTGTGCATGGCTGTCTTTGTTATCCAGAGCTTTTGTCTGACCAGGCCTTTTGTCTGTGTGTCCCCGCTGTTCCAGGTGGATACCCTTCGCCATGTTATCAGCCAGACCGGAGGATACAGTGACAGCCTCGCTGCCAGCCAGATGTACAGTCCACAGGGCATCAACGTAAGACCTGTAAACAACCTCATTCCGTCCTATCGCAGCATTTTGCTTTGCTGTCTTACTTTGCAAAGATTCCTCCGTAGAAGACTGTTTGTAATGTAGTGTCATCCCCTGTGCACGCTGGGATGCCACTTAGCAGAGTTTGCCGGGGTTGGGCTGTTGTCCAGCCAGATGCACCCCCCCCCCACACACTTGCTCCAGCATTGCCCTAGGTGGCAAGCGACGAGGCAGCTACCAGGCTGAGTAGCTGGACGCCGTCCTAGTCTGTCGGAGGATATTAGTGTTAGCGGGGCACCTGCAGTCGACAGGAACAAGGACACAGGTGTCATCCCCCACCCAATGCTGCTCTCACATTGGCACCGTAGGTCAAGTCATACCTCTCGCAGCCCCTGAGAAAAAGTTTCCCAGTTGCTAATTTTTTAAAATAACTATTTAACTAGCCTGTCAAAGGCCGGTGCCAGTTTTCTTGGTCTCTTTGCTGGGCTGGGCAGGGTGGGACAGGCAACACTGGAGGCGTTCTGTTAGCATGTAGATCCATAGCGACAGGCTGCGCTGGGCTTAACAGAATCAATACGACAGTCACAGGGACAGAAAGAGCGGGGCTCTGGGCTAACAGTCCAAGCACATTGGTCAGATCATTCATCCACAGGAACAGCGACACTGACAGCCAAGCCTGCAACACCCCTTGTGCTAAAATAAGAATGCATGCATCAAGCCAGTTTCAGCATGCAACAGGCTCGACTGGAAGTAGGTGTTTGATACATTGTGCCGGTGTGTTACAAACTATTTAGATTATTTAGATTTGCCGATGCTCTGAATGTAAACATAATTCCTAAAGACTCTTCTAACCAACTGGATGTAAGAGTAATTTTGCTTTTCCTCCTTGAGGATGAGTGTAATGGTATAGAGGCTAATGAGTCTCCTACCAATCCGGGGTTTTTTTTACCATAAATCTGTAATTATTCCGTAATAAATGGTCAGAATTTGTACTTTTGAATCAGAAATAGATACTGTACAACAACCGATGGTATACAGCCAAAAGCTCAGTCAGTCAGTCCACCGCAGGTGAAAATATTAGAAATGAGCCACTGTGAGAAATTTAAATATCAGTCAGTGATGTAGATTTCGAAAAAAACACTTGAATTTATGCAATTAATCGAATACGATTTTAATATAAAAAATAAAAGTAGTTGTACAAAAGAGCATAGAGGATATTGTTGTCGAATATATGACGCTCTTATAGTGCTTTTACAATAATGGCACAAATTGCAACAGTTGTGAAGTAAGTGTTGGCGCTCATATTCATTGAGCGCAGTTGATCTATTTTTCTTTCTAAGATCTACTGACTGAACTCTCGTGGTTCACCTCGCGTTCTTTATCACCGAGCGGCAATTACACCCCTCAAATTGCTGGTGGGTGTTGCCTCTCTCCGAGACGAGAAATGTTTGAATAAGAATAAGATGACAGACAGTCTTTACGCAAAATAACAGGGTTTGGAAATAAGGGGCTGCCAAAGCACATTCCCGGCTCTCACTAATAGCGTGGAAATTGCAATTAATGTCCTTTAATGGTCTTTAGTCAAGCTTTTATCATGATTTGAGAAGGCTTCCATTTTAAAGGGCTAGTTTTTATTGTGATAATTTATTCTTTTATCAACCAACTCAGGGGTATATTCTGAGATATATGAAAGGTCTGCTTATTCTGTGTCTCATCTCTTCTTTTTATCCCATATAATTTCAGCTGTTTTGAGGGAAGGGGCGCAAGCATATTTTTTTAATGAACAGTGTCATAGAATTTGCAGATAGATTTTGGCGGCTCTACAGTGTGTGAGCTGTTGAAAATAGTTGAAGAAAAAAAGTGCATATACGAAATTTGTAGCCCTACTTTTTAGTTATTTTGTAATTTTTTTTATTCTTTTCCCTTTTTCTTTTTTGCCTTCACTTTGGACAGCACTTTACTTTGCCCCTAAACCTTCGCTATATTGTCTGGTGTCTGTAGACAATGACGTTATCTCCCAATTGCAGTAGCCTTAAGTATATCTGCCCACAGTATTAGGTTAGTGTTAGTGATTTTTAGTTGTGTTTTTATCATGCTAAAAATCAAGAAATAACAAAAAAAACCTATTCCCCACTCAGAAATATAAATAAATGAAAAGGCTTATATATCTTTTTTTTATTAATTTATCTTTTATTAATTTATCTTTATTTTTCTGCTTTTTCTATTACTTACTTATTCTTTTATTTATTCCTCTTTATATTTCCAGATATTTTTTTCCCCTCATGGTATTCTTTTGACTCACATGAGTGGGATTGATTCGAAATAAACTCACTTAAGCATGATTCAGGAATAATGTGGCACATTGATGTATTTTTTGCATTTTCTACTGTAGGAAAGCAGTGCAGGTCTGTTGTACAGAAGAATAACTTATATTAAACTTTGGTTGCACGGGCAACACTTTGTGTGTTGGATTTCGTCTCTTCATGGGATTTGTTGACGTGAAAATGATTTACCACAACACACTGTTTTCCTCCCGCAACAAAAATCTCTGCCCAGAGTTCAAAACACAAAACTGCAGGTGGTCACCTGTTTGCTGCATAAACATAAAATAAAACAAACAAAACAACATATTATGGCTCCAACAAACTGAAGATGCACGTTGCATCAGACTGTACACTGTGTTACCATTAGTCTAACTATTTCCTGTCTTATTTCGACAGACAAATGGCGGCTGGCAAGATGCTCCGACTCCTTCGTCAGTGACATCGCCCACAGAAGGACCCGGAAGCGTTCATTCGGATACTTCCAACTGAATATATCCATCTCTACTCCTCATCCACACACGCACACACACACACACACACACACACACACACACACACACACACACACACACACACACAAGAACATGGACTGACCTTGCTATTCCCAGTATTAAACAAAGGAATTCACTGTCTCAAAGTTTGGAGAGTTACTGTGAAAACCTAACAAAAAAAAAAAAAAAAAAATCAATAATATTTCCTCTGCTTACAATGTTGGACATTTGGGATACAAAGAAAAAGTTTCACAATAAAAATGAAAAAAAGTGCCGCAAACAATGGAGACATTTGTACAGATTTCACATTGTATTCAGAGGGCTGGGGTTACTTATTCACTCGTAATGTTTTCACTCATTATGATGAAATGATATGATAAAGTCATTAAAATCAAATCATTGATTTTAACGGAAAATACTTCATTCTACCTCTCAGCCACTAAAAAAAAAAGTAGAAAAAATGTCAGTGACCATTATTTGTTTTGTAAAATGAAACTTTTGTCTTTGCAAGCAAGGGGCACATCTTCTTACTTACATTTCGTTGTCTTTCACCTATTCTATGGTACGCCATTTAGACTTAAATATTGCTCAGTTGTTTACAATGTGTGCTTGATAAAAGTATGTTCATCTTCAACTCTGTCTCCGACAAGTCAAAACAGGAGTTCTGTCAGGAGAGTTTACCTCTAAGGTAACCCTGTGAAGTATGTTATCTGTATAACAATAAATAAATACTTGTCATCAAATCGGACAAGCTTGACATCATTCATTAAGACGGAGGATATATTAACGTAAAACAGATTATTTTACGCCCGGTTGGTTTTGGTTCTGCAGCTGTGGAAGAGTAACAGTCACCAAAATGCAGAATTCTCTGATGCAATGAGGAAAGAAAGGAATTATGTCTTTTTTTCTGCTTTTAACTTTATAATATTTTTTATTGTTTTCCCACCATCACCACTGCAGTAGAAAAGTTTTTGACAATGCCAAACTGCTGATGTAACCAAAACAAAACTGTCAAGAAAAGTGTGTCGCCATGAAAGCCAGTTATACTATATAATTTAATCACATGTATACAGCATTATTTCTTTCTCTGCTCATTTTGATCACCGTCTTCTGTCATTTACCTTTGGTGCTAAAGATCAAGTGAATAATACTATCCCATTGAAGGACATACGTTTCTCCACAAAAGAAAGTTTGTCAAGGAGATCTGTGAAAAAAATCCACTTTAACAGGGAAGTGGTTGTGTCAGTAGAGGTTTACTTGCATACACGGTGAATCCTTGCTCGTGAATCCACAGCACAGGTCCGGAGATGCTTGTAGCATGGAGTCGCTGACCGTCCCCGTGGGAGAAGCGTCTGGATACACCTGTACTGCTGCTCAGCTGGGGACACGTTGATGTAAAGATAATGTTACGTTTCACATTCTGTTGGAGAGTGTCCTCTTCTTGGGGTTTATTTACACAGAAATCCATATATTATTCTGCCGGTACTGCTTTAGTAAGCCGAGAACTGACGCCAAAACAAATGTAGACATGTCGCTTGTCTCAGTACTATCAGGCTGATTTCTTTTCAGTATCAAACATTTATGAAGATTGTAAATGTTAACCATGACGCACTAAAGAAGGGGCAAGTCATTCTGTCAAATAATGTGTTTTCTGAGCAGTCTAACATTGTTTATAGACACTTTTTATGTTGTGTGGCCTATTTGTTTTTGTATTTTTTTTCTTATTGTTATGCTTAATGTTGGCTATTACTTTTTGCTTTCCTACTCTTGTGATTTAGCTCATGAACTTTCAACATGTGTTTATGTGCACCATTGTGCTTGACTTGCTTTGTTGGAAAGGGTTTCAACACATTAAAAACGATATGTCATACAGCGAGACCATACATCAGCAGTGTTGTTTTTTTGTTATGGTCATTACGAGAGAGCAAACACTCACGGTTACACGGAGGCATCGCTGGCATGGCGGTAATCACACTCACTGTAGTGATAACTGAAAGTCAACCAAGGTTAGTGACTGCCTGCAGACATCCCTCTTTTTCGGCTATGTGTGTGTTCCTCCCTTCCATAATGGCTCCTGCCCAGCATACTGGTGTGTGTGCGTCTCAGACCGACACATGCACAAGGTTACATCCATGCACACCATGTTAAAATCAAGTTTACATTAAAAGATTAAGAGGATCTAGTTTTTCTTGTAACATCACCATCACTTGAACAAAGTAAAAAGAAAGAACAAAAGATTTGCTGTATGCAGTTTTTCTCTACCCAATATACCTCTATCTGAAACTGAGTCTGTTTTTACATTGTGAATATCTTTATGTAGCAATACATGCAGCAACACATGACAACAGTTATACAGTAAACCCCAATGTATCAGTGTGTAATTAAAGGATGATGCTGATGATTTTCATATTAGCATTACTGTCAAATAAAAAGCCCATAAAAAAACAAAAACAAAAAAAAATGTCTCAGACTCTATGACCTTGTCTATGGCAGCCAGGCACAAGCCACTACAGAAAATCTAGATCTAAATCTTTAAAGTGTTGAGCTTTTATAATCTTTTTTTCTAGAATGGTTGTAGTTTTTTCTCAACTATTGCTCAAACAAACGTAACTGTACACATTGCAGAAGCTTTTTGGAATATACGGTTGCTGCTCTTGTCAGTATTTCTGTCAGCAGGAGGGAACAGGTTCTTGGTAAGGAAGGAACATGTCACCCGGTGGGAAAGCATGGGTTACTGGTGTGTTTTTAATAGTCTTTGGTCAGTGGCGATCTATGGCAAAGGGAATATTTCTGGATACAAAGAGGAAAATGTCCTTTTCTAAGTTTGCATATTTTAAAATAAAAATCTGATAGCAAAGGAGAAGAACAGTCATGTCCTTGTGAGTTTTCTCCCCTCAACTACTACAAACAACACCACTGACATTATCTGGCTGGACAGTTGCATGTCTGACAGAATTACTTTCATGGCAACTGAATATTCATAATTGGGCACAACAACAGCGGCGAGGGTGTAAGGAAAGCAGTTGGCGGTAAAGTCTGCGGACGGTCACAGGCCTTGACTGTTGAGCGAGTGTGAAATGCCGAAGCCAGACTGCTCCCCTGCACCCCGAGGGCAGCGAAAGAGCCAGTCTGCTCTCGCCAACAGAGACGGCATCAAAAACAATCTGACAGGACTTCATCTGAAAACTGGCTTGTGCAGCCGTGATGATCCCGGCATCAAGCCTGCTGCACTATCATGCGAAACAAAAGCAGCCCTTTGAAATAAGTTGTGCAGAGAGTGATAGCTATGCTTTCGGGGGGGGACAGTGTCGTTACAACACCTCCTCATTCCTCGGAGCTGACGGCACCGTGCGGGCTTATTGAAATCTAATGTTGCTGTTGACATCTGCCTCCCCAGCTGTCATTGTACCACTGTTTGTAATTACAGCAGCCGTGGAGGGGCACGGATGGGCGGCCCAGACACCTTGTCTCCCACCCTCAACAGAGCTCAGCAGGCTGCTCTAATGCGCAGTGACACCACAGCCCAGACCCTGCTGCGGCTGCCGGACGCACTGACCAACACGAGTCCCTGGGTGGTTCCTCCAGAATTCACTCATTCACACACTGTCACACAGACAGATTAAAATGTGCATACTGGGTGGGGCATCTAGGTCTTTAACATTACTGAAATTACAGCCCCACCCCCGTGTGCATTGGAGAGAAAAAATGAGGCAGTGTTTGAGAATGTACAAGAGACTGTCTATGAGTCAAAACATAAATCAAATTAGGTTACGAACATAATGATTTGATTAACAAAAGCAGTGCAGAGAGAGAGAGAGAGAGGGGCCAGAGGGGATTGTCTCTCTCCACAAGATGGCAATGTTAACACATTTATAAGAATTTAAAAAAAAAAAAACCTTGTTATCATCCACATCATAATGGTGTCTACATTAAAGTGGACATTTTGTGTGATTGCAGCAAAACATAGTACACAGTAACTTTTTCGGTTACTGTTGTATAACTTGACGTCTGAATGCAGAAAAAATCTGAATTTAAATTCTATATTTTTCTTTCTTTCTTTCAAAAGGAGAGCGTTTCACTGTAACTCAATGTGTGTGATCCATTACAGGTCAGAGGGAAACAGAAGCTTCTGTTTACTTTACATTTTGAAAGCAAATTGTGAGGGTAAATGAAACAGGTACAACTAATCATCCACTTCTTAAGTAAGGAGCATTGTGGTAGAAGACGAAGCACCCACCATCACCAGCGGGGCCCTGGTAGCCATGGTCACAGGAGGAGGGGCCCCCGCCTCACCAGCAGCCTTGTGCGGGGAGAGACGTGGAAGTGTTGTGTTGTAGCGCCCCTGGTGGAGGGAGTCGGCAGCGCTCCACAACATGAGATTCAAGAATCTCGTACACAAGGAGAACTGTGTCACCACGACACGATGCTCCTCCCCTCGTCTCGCGGGGCCAACTCCTCCTCACTCATTCCGCCACTTCCCCCCGGGACAAGAGCCCGTGCTGTGCGGGCGGAAGACAACATGGCAGACAGCACCGTCCAATCAGACGGGAGGAGCGGCGGGATCGTGGTAATGTAATAAGAGGAGAAATGCAGCGCGGTGTACCCGACTGCGGCAGACAAAAGTTGACTTGTTCGTGCAGGCACAAGTTTCTTCTTCTTCTTCTTCTCCTTCTCCTGCTGCTGCTGGGCAATCAACTTGGCGCTGCGTTTCTTCTTCTTCTTCTTCTCCGTCTCCTGCTGCTGCTGGGCAATCAACTTGGCGCTGCGCAACTTGGCGCTGCGCAACTTGGCGCTGCGCATCTGCTCCAAAGTCTCAGGCCCGTGACTTATTCGCCACTTGCTAACGTTTGCGTGTGTCTGTTCCCTTCCCAGATCAGCGATGACTGGCCAGGCTACAGTCTGGACCTCTTCAGCTACCCGGCGCACTACTCCGGAGACCTGGACTGTGTCATCGTTCCGCATGGCGTGATTATGGACAGGTACAGCACCGAACTCCGCCGGGAAGAGTCTTCACTCGGCTGTCTCCGTCCATCTAAAACACGTGTTTTTTTTGGCACATATCTGAGAGATTCTGGGAATATTTGTGTCTAAACTCCCACTGAATTGGGGGTTTCCTCTATTCAACCATGAAATAAACCCCACAAGATTAACCACATCTCACAAAATAGACCCCTTATAAAACATTACGAGGGTGCTCAGCCACACAATCCCCCACAAGGAATGTAATTCTTATGATAATGGAACCTTTATAGTAATGTGCATCTTAATCCACCATGATCACGACAATATTCAATCGTGTGCAGCAAAGGGGCTTAATGATAATGATATATCAATATATGGAAATATGAATACTCTTGGCAATTGGCAATGTTTGCAAAATCACAAGCACATTAAAGTCCATTGCTGTGGACTGTTTTACTGTTCTGTAATGTAAGAGATAATTCTTAACATGTAAAACAAGAAAAGAAGGAAATCAAGTAGCAATGTCAGAGAGAAACACTGCAACTGGCAGTTGTTGTCATTATCGATTCATCCATCACTTAATTGTGGTTTACATATGGAATGTCAGGGGGGAAAGTGGAGATTATCAATTATCAAAGAAGCTGGGACAAAACAATTCGATGGTCCGGATATAAGAAAAAGGCGCTGATTAATTTTCTGTCAAATGACTAGTTGTTGTTGGTCCACTCTGAGAAATTCATGAGGCCTGCTTTAGTATGTTAAACAACAACACAAAACATTAATATGACAATATTGTTATTGAAGGTTGAATATTGCAAGCGATAGTTACGTAATTCCACAGCTAAAACTAATTGTTCTGCACAAAAAAAAACAAAGGAACTAGCACTGTCACCAAACTCCTTTGAAATCTGTGAATGTTTTTGAGATGGGTTAGACAAGTTGGCAAACCAACGTGGTTCATGTAGACATCTCCGATTGTCCTGGACGGACGGACCACAGCTTTGCTTTTGAGCGTCAAGACAGGAAATTTGTTTTGTTTGCGTTGTTAACAGGACAGAACGCCTCGCACGCAACATCATGGATGACCTGGGAGACCATGACATCGTGGTGCTGTGCGTGCTCAAGGGAGGCTACCAGTTCTGTGCTGACCTGGTGGACAGGATCAAGGCTCTCAGCCGCAACTCCAATCGCACAATCCCCATGAGGGTCCACTTCATCCGGCTCAAGAGCTACCTGGTGAGCCTCGGCCCTCTGCTATTGAAAAAGCACTTTGAAATCAGCATCTGATTGTCGTGGCATAAAATACACGTAGAATTGAAATGTGTTGTTTGTTTTCAAGTTTAGAGATGATTCCTGAAATTTTTGAAAAAAATATTTGGCAAAGTAAAATAATGTACTGTAGTCTCATCACATTTCATCTCTCTACATCAGGACTATGTTTCTGTTCCTTAAATTATTCACTGATATTATTTTAACTGTTTTAACACATTAAAACCTTAAGGATAAAAAAAAAACATGTTTCTCTCTGATCATTATTTTCACAGAATGACCAGTCGACAGAGGATCTTCACATACTTGGAGAAGAGGACTTGTCTTTTTTAGCTGGAAAGGTAATATTGTCCTTGTCGGCATCGCGGGAAACAGCTCTTTAAATAAAGAACGGCCTTTAGTCAATAAAACATCTTCACAAGCTCCATTAAATTGAAACAAACACTCACACATGGCAAAGTGATGGAGGGTACTGATGGATGCGAGCCTCAAGAGGGCAGCCTTCCCCCTAATGTGCCATCTCCCCCCTCCGTGCTGTCGAAATGGTTTCTGTGCTTCCTCGGGAGAGATCAAAGATGGCAGTTTCTGACAAACCCAGTGGTGATCAGTTAACAAATGTGTTAATATAATTGTTAATTTGCTTCCCCCCACTTTATCTCAGAGGAGCTAAAAATGTAAATTCTGCATAAACGGGAGGATATACCACGTTACTATGACAACAGATCAGGATGATGACAGTGGTCCAGTTGTGAAAGGCTCACTGCTTTAATCAAGTGCCAAAATAGTTTAATTGCACATACACAATACAGAGATGTTCTTATGAGCACAACTGTCACATACAACTGGGGCGCACAATTTCCAATACGATTAGATTTGTAGTTTTTATCCGTGTGTGTCTTCAGCTAATGAAGATATGAAAATATTATGCATCTGTGCGAGTGTGCGTATTTGCAGCTTGTTTGCTAAGTGTGCATTTTTTTTCTCGCCACACATCTGCATGCATCGTGTGTGGGGGTGTTTATGTGTGCACACAGGGATGAATTAATTTGACACTACTACAAGAGTCATAAGTCGGCGAGAGTATTTCGAGGCAATATAAATCAGAACACATTCACACACACTACTTAGCTTAGCTGAACACACACACGTATGCACACAGTAATACGCCCTGTAGCCAGGTGTGGCATAGATGCCTGAAACATGAATAGGATATGAGGTAGTAAGCTTGAGTCATCGTCCTCTGTATTTTAAGTGTACTTGTGAAATCCCCGAGCTCCCTGTGATGTACAACTAAATTTAGTCGCCTGTTCATAACTGAATGTTGCAATGTTTTGCTGGAAAAAGTGAATCTAGTGTGAGACAAGGAACATACAAAGTTCATGCCAGGCCTTTGACTCCATACTGCATCGCCAACAAACCCTTTCTGGGACTTTAATTTACTCAAGCTTGAGCGTAACTTTTCATGACATCATCAATGACATCATCATAGGTCTGTAGCTTCATTTATTTTTTTTTAAAGGCAAGATTATCATGGTCACAGCATGTTTGCATAAGTGGAGGAATTTCTGTCTGTGGATTTTCTCTAAGCCCACTCATCCAAATAAACATAATGGACTTCACTTCCTTGGGTCCTCAGAAATATATACATTGGATTGGATGAGTGTCAGTCAAGGAAATTGAAATAAAGACAGACAGACAGAGACCTACATTTATTGTTAGATATTCAATTTATGTTTCTCCAGGATTTAATTCGGAAATCTAAAACAATGTCTATGAATAATTAGGTCTAAACAAAAGCACGACTGCATGCTTGGATGAATCCATTGTTCAAATCAGTCACAGGGCAGTTAGTTTATTATGACCTATCTAAAGCTGAAGTGAAGCTTAGATCGGGACTCCTCGTATAAATAGTGCCCAGTTGTCTCCTGTTGATCAGACAAACATTTGCAGAATCTCTGCTATTTCAGTGTGACATTCAACGCAGGACTGACGGAACACGGATTTCCAGTCTGGATGAGGCGGGCGTTTATTCCGCTGAGCTCATTTCCTTGTCTAATCACGGATATCATAAAATGAAATGAGAGCCATGCTCACATTGCTCTTGCTGTAATAAATGTGGTTGAGTGTGGCTCAGTCGTTAAACCATGTTTCATCACTCCTCCCTTTATAGATCACCGAAATAAAATGCTCATTTTTTCCCCATTTACTTCTCTTAGTACATGTTTATCTGTATTTCAAAAAAATCTTTTCTTACTTACTTTTACATTCACCTATCCATGTTATCTCGAAATATGGGTTGTTGTTGAATACTACAGAAGACGCTGAAGCTTTGTTATCTGTTGCTAACCAAGAATTTCCTTCTTCTTTCATCTCCCCTCTTCCTCCCTCTCCAACACACTCTCATAAGAACGTTCTGATTGTGGAGGTGAGTCAAACATGTTTTTTCTTCTGTTTGTCCTCTTCAACCAAATGGGCCTATTGTATTTCTTGGCGTGGTTGGTTATCCAGGTCAAGGGGAGCAATTTGAAGTTGTTGTTTTTGCCTTCTCAAGGACCTGAATTCAACATGAGTACACTTTTTAATTGGTTGACCTATATTTGCGAAATAAGAACTGTTTTTCCTCCCTAACATGATAATAAACCTTCCAGAATGCACGGGGTGAAATAGTTTTTTCCGTAACAGTTACTTATATTACATGATTTAACATTTGGAAACAGTCTGTGCCAAAAACATCTGTGAGCAAACTTGCAGTCAAAAATGGACTAATGGTAATTTCTTGATTGTTGTATTTCCATATGAATCTTTGCCTTCATTGTTTATTTAATGTCTTTTATCATTATCACTCGACTCTGTGGAACAGATCCCCGTGGAGCTTTTTAAAGCATCTTTAGCAACTCTTTGTTTTGGTTTTGCTGCCTGCAATTTGACTGATTTGGTTCACTCTCACTGCATCATTCTTGACATTATCAGACGGCTGTTTTTATAAGAAAAAAAGAAAACCTATTAAACCCACTATACACTGCCTGACTAGCACTGAACAACAGTGACTTGCTGGCTGCATGTCGCAATCGGAGAGCCAGATATTTCTCTTAAAACAAAATGGAACTAAAGGAAAATCTACAGTTAGATGGGCAAGAAACTACACATCAAAAACGTGGGGCCTTATTGGATATGAAAAAAAAAATCTTCCAAAAAATAAACATTGGCAGTTATCAGTTTGGAGAGCAGCACAATAAGCATATTCCAACTGAAAGGGTTATGATCATGATCACTCACTGGTTCTACAATGGTGACCATGTGTGAAGCATGTTTATTTATGTAATTCCTGTCAAACACTCCCGACATAAGGCAAAGAAAATTTATTAGAATAACACTGAAGATTAAAAGCAGTGTAAAACCTATCTATATTCATTCACTGTTGAAAAATGTTGTGTCGTGTGTAAGGACAATGCATTCCATATGTAGGGAATGTTGACCTACATCATCTACATGACAAAGATTGACAAAGCATACCTGCAGTTTCATTCCAGCACAACATTGACCTCTTTGAAAATCAAGAAGTCAGAATCACTTTGTGTAGAACATCACATGTTGGATTTAAATTTCCCTTTTCAGTGGAGGTCAACAATTTTTTCGAGAATTCTCATAAACGGTTATGTAAGGCAAGTACCGTGTGATCAACTTCCTACATTTCTGCCTTAGCTTTCTCAATTTAGTTTGTCTTTCTTTCCTTCACAGGCAATTGTAGACACTGGAAAGACGATGAAAACTCTCCTGGAGCATGTTGAAGCCTTCAGGCCCAAAATGATCAAAGTAGCAGGGTAGGTTATGACCTGTTTAGTGAATCACTTAGTTTACCCCTTCTTGTCTAGACCGAGAAAGCAAGACAGGTTTTAGGTGCCACTGTTTTACAACTAATTGTGCCTATTGACACACAGCACAATAGATAGATAGATATGATAATGTCTGCTTTAATTTTCCCCAGATTGCTTGTGAAGAGAGTGCCATTCAACTCAGCATGGGTTCCTGACTGTATGTACTTTACCAACCCTGTCATGTGTTTATGAGTCAGTGGTTCTCTCACAGTTAAAACAATTGTTGCAGCTTTCTAGTCAGTGAGTCAGTGGGCTGTGCAAATACTTGCTATTAATGTCACTCTTTGTCTATGATTTCAGATGTCGGCTTTGAGATACCCAATCGGTTTGTGGTTGGCTATGCCTTAGACTACAATGAGTATTTTAGAGACCTCAATGTAAGTCTTTGCCTTTTTGTTTTAAGACACCAATGACTGTTTTTTAGGCTACATCCCTGCTACCATATTTTCATTTTGGCTCTAGTGTTTTGGCTCTATTTTAGTATTCATCCCCATCAATACGACTCCTGAAAACATCTTTCACGTGCACTACATATTCACGTACACTGAACATGTGCGCACCGGTGTAAACGGGAAGCGGATAGTCTACTCTGCAGTGATTCCTTAGTTACAGAAAATACTGCGAACGAAAAACAATTGTGAAAAGTAACAGCAGGAATTTTTCTCTTGGATCGATGATGAGGTGGAACTAGTACTGAAAGTAAGTAAGTAACAATTAGCCTTCACTGCTGGTAGTCAAGTCGTGACCAGTAACAGCAAATCAGGAAGCGAATGCAGGTGATTGCATCATCGTTTCCAAACATCTCAGTTTTTCCATGTCCAGACTACAACGCAGCCCTGGGGTTTTCAAAGTTAAATTAGGCAAGCAGCGTTTCCAAACTTCCGAATAGTGTGGGTGGCTGGCATAATTATGGTAATGTGTATGTAGCCTTAGGGGAAGAGCTCACAATTTTAGACATGAATGGCAAACTTGTCTTCCCTTCATGTACAGTATGTAGAATGCAGCAGCCGGAGATTGTCCGGGTCTGATGCGCTCATAACAGCAGGAGAATTTACGAAACATTCGGGCAAAGAATAGCAGAGATTATCCTCCCGTATTCTCACTAGGGCTCAGTCTGTGTGGTCTTCAGTGCGTGACTGATAGCAGATAATGTGCCCGGGAGCACTGAATGTCATACATGTACATGCACCAAATTAAGATTTTGTAATGAATAATGTGGAATTTGCTCTTATTCTCCATTTTGACTGTTGTTCTTTTCTCAATTTGCAGCATATCTGCGTGATCAGCGAAAGTGGGAAGATAAAATACAAGGTTTAAAGAGAGGACTGTAAAAGAGGCGACTGTTACACAGATGTCATCTCACAGCAAGCCTGAACATTTTCCTTGGGATGCCATGCACTTACAGCTGCTTTTGTGACATCTGATCTTGATCCCTTTTTTTTTTTTTATGTAACATTCCTTCTCTTTAACTTTTATCGTTTTTAACACTGACACCTATCTACTTCACTTTTTTAGGTTTACAACAATGGTTTACACGGAAAATGTTTAATTCTATTATGTGCTAGTCTCAGTCTTACTCTTTTTTGGACGCAATATTACAAGTGTTGATAATCATGGGAAGTATGAATTTGAAAATTTCTTCACCTGTACATTGGTTTTTTATGTTTTTTTGGGGGTATTTCTTTTTGAATATCAAAGATGGGGGGGTCTCTGAACACTAAGTACATTAACTACCTCTCAGTTGTTTCATTATTTTAGCTTTAACATTCAATAAAGTATTTTTAACAAATGTGTATTTTGTTTGTGTTTTGTATCCCTAAATTATTCTCAATTGTTACTGTATCTTTCTGATTTTAAGGCGCTTACTGAAACATCAGGTTACCATTGTTAGTTTTTGAAAAAAGGTTAAGTGTAAATGAAATGGTTAAAAGAACAATGGAGAGTTTGCTGTGTTGAGCTGTTCTCTTTGTTCACCCCTGACACATGACTCCTTGTCTGTAAGCAGGGAAAACGCAGCTTCATAAAAGCAATACCATTTTTTCTCTTGGCTCCGAGGTCTGCTGCGGATCAGTGACCTGACTATGAAGAGTATTTACCTCATAGAAAAATGACTTGATAAAATCTCGATAGGATTTCATCATTACCATTTTGGTCAATACATTTTGGCAGCAGAGGAAAACAGTATTCAAGTCTTTTACTAAAGTAAACAATAGTCTGAGGAGGAGCCTTGTGCTCCAAACGGCAAATTAAGTCATTGAACAGGAGCTTTTGTGTGTGTGGATCTTCTCTTTTCAAACTAATGGGATTTTTACAGATCCAGCACCCATCACAAAAATGTAACTGGACGTGCGCGTTCTTTTTCCATGTTTTTTGAGTAAATGTAGCACAAGCACACTGTAAAGAAAAGAGGAAGAAAAAGACAAAACAGGTAAAAAGCTTACATTTAAAATATTGAGTAAAAATACAGATATCTTAAAGTCTCAAAAATAATAATAGGGTACGTAGAAAATGTGAATTCTGTATTTATTATTACACACACACACATATATATAAAGCTATTAGGTGGGGCTTATTTCAGTGTAACTTTTAATAGTAATTCTTTAGTTAGTATTTTTTTCTACAAAAAAAAATACTAACTAAAGAATTACTATTATTAAACACTAAAGCTGCAATGAAGCATGAATGTAAACGGTCAAGTTAGTCTCTGACAATAGTGCAAAACCGTACAGTGTTTATTTTCTCAGCCTCGCGGCCCCAGCAGAGCCACTGGAGGCCGAACTGGCTGGACAGGACAGCTCTGTGGACGTCTCCTCCCTTAGCTGACCTCTGCAACAAAACGCTGCCAATCCCAAGAACAGGTGGCCCCTTATGTCGCAGGGGAATAAAGGGGACATTTGTCGGGGGCCCCCGAGACTCGAGACCACTTATTTTGGTCCGTCGCTGTGAACCGGCCCCACACTGCGCGTGCGCCACTACGGGCGTGTCTGCGTTCAATTTAAAAAGGATCTTCCGTGGGAGTGTGATGGCAGCACGATGAGAGCAGAGATTAAGTGCCGTGCGGTATGTGTGAACTCACATTCCGCATCCGCTGCCATCCACATGCCAGCCCCGCTCGACCCCAGTGTGAACCAGGACATGTGACCCCCCCCCAGCGCAGCCTTGTTGTGCGAGGGAAACGAAAGAGGGTAGAAAGTGCGGAAAGCCACAACTTCAATGTAAAAAAGGAGGAAGAGTTAGAAACTCACCTGGTGTGTCTGTGTTTTCCCACCGTGTCCTCCATGAGCTCGCCCTGTGCTCTCGGCCACTTCAACTCTGTTCGAGCGGCTCAACAACGCCACCTTTTTTTTTTTTTTTTTTTTTTTACCAGAGCGGCGGCGACTCTATGTGAGCGCGCACCTGATTGGTCCCATCGAATACAAGGCCGCTTCCGATTGGCCCGCGGCAGCCCTGTTTTTTCCGAAGGTGGACTCCCTCAGAGAGTCGGGACGCCTGGTGGGAGCGAAAAAAGAATCCAGCTACCAAACGGCACCATGCGCCAGGAGGAACCTCCGCGAGGCACTTTGAGCTCAAAGTACACCCGACTATGACTGCGCCCGACCGCCTCGGAGCCGCCACCGCACGTCCCCCGCTCGTCCTCCTGACCTAACTCCCATGGAGAACCGTCGCCGGCCGCGCGTGATGACGCTTCACAACTCCTCAGGTAACTTTGTCTGAACTCCGGCCGTTAGCACGGGAGCTAACCGCAGCGCCACTAGCCCACTCGCCACTTCTTCTTTCTTTTTCCCCCGCCGACTTTACACGCTTCCCGCGCGGCTTTTCGCGAGGCTCACGCCGCGGGCAGTGGGCACGCCGAGGTTTGTTTTTTTTATTTCGAAAACGGCCGAGGAGAAAAGCCCCTTTTGTTGGCCGGGGGGAGAACAACGGCTCGACGTGCGGCGGCTCGTGCCTCGGTTGACCACCGAGCTCGAACATGCACATTCGGCATCTCCGAGTGTGCGAACCGGCGCATTGGGGATTCAAGTACAAGTGGTGCGGCGCCTTTACAGCCCTGCTCCCCCGCGGGGGTTGCTACAACTTTATTTTCGAAACGCGACGGGCGCGTACTTCGCCCTGCCTCCCGTCTGCGGTCCCCGGGTCCCCGGGTCCCCTGGTCCCCTGGTCGCCGGTCGCTCGTCGTGCAGTGTGTCGACCGACCGCGACGCTGCGCTGCGCGCCGATGACAACAAGCCCAACAAGTGTTGTTGCGTGAATAACGCGCTGATGATGATGATGATGATGATGATGTGTTGCGTCACGTCGCTGATGTTCAACGTGTCTGTGAAGGAGGTGCACTCAGCCGTGTGTGCTCTTTGCTTGAAGGTTGTTTTTTTTTGTAAAAACACCAACTTCTGCTGACACTTGATCGAGCCGATATCAGCTGGTCTCCATCTGAGTATCACTGTTTTCTAAAGGACGAGGTACAAACAAACAAACACCAGGTAGAAAATAGCGTTAGTTGGAGACTTGTTGCACAATGAGGTCCAAAATTAAACACGGACGGTCCACCATTATCTGCTTTAAACAACTTAAGTATTGATTCATGTTTTGGCAGACCCCGGAACTGTGAGAGATGTCAGGTCCCAGCAGTTAGTTCACTGATTTGCCTGTAATCAAATAAAACAAGATGCTGTATTAAACCGCTCTCTCCCCCCTCTCTCTCTCGAACAGATGGATTAAGGAGTCAAGAAGAAATGGAGGTGTGATTTCCACTTGGACGACCATATTATTCTTTCTTGCATCCCGCTGGAGCTGTGCTATTTTTCGATGTGGGCGTTCACGGACATCAGGATTTTAAGTGAAGTTCAATGATGGCATCACGTTGGGTTAATTCTTTTGATGATGATGAGCGACAACAGGCAAGATCTTCTTTCTGTGAGGTAAACAACTACATCAGTCCTCAGACTTTTTGCATTATTGGTAAAATGTTGATCTTGAAAGTTGTTTTTGAGGGCAACTGATCCAGCGCCCCCCCCCCCCCCCCCCCCCCCCCCCCCCCCTCTTTCTGTTTGGTGTCGGGGGAGTAGAGTGTTTGACACTTTGGCCCAGCTGTTTGTGCTTGTAACAGTTCTTGTTGAATTGTTTTACCCTTCATCTCACCAGCGCATTGTAGACCAAAAGATGATTTGCAGAAGAGCATTTAATCAGATTTGAGATTTTAATCAAACTCATCTCTGGTGGTAGTGGGAGGAGACAATGGCATTGAAGTAGAGTATTCAAGCGCAGTCTTTTAGATTTGTAAGCTGTGGCCCCTGTAATACTAGACAGGACACCATCTGCTCCTCTGAGAGCATTTTAGCTCTGTATCAGAAATAATCTCCATCCATACTAACACACCTGAAAATGCATTTCACATGACTATTCAATGCACTGGTCGTGCACGTGCTAATGTAAACAGGAAGCCGATTGACAACACTGCAGTTGGTTGCTCAGTTGCAGAAAATTCTACGAAGGAACAGCAATTGCCAAAAGTAAACAAGAGATTACTTTTCTTAGGACTGCCAATGAGGTGTAACTGTTACTGAAAGAAAGATAAGATAAGAAATAAGTTGTTCCTTCATTAGTCACACTATGGGGAAATTTGCTGCATTCCAAGTAGGTGAGGGTTAGCAACCCTTGTAATTTGACGTTCATGTGGCGTTTCACCACTGGAAGTCGAGTTGTGACTTTTAAAACCCAATTAGGAAGGCAGTGGGTGTCTGCAAAATCATTTCCAAAAGCCTCAGTTTCTGCCGGCCCAGACTAAATCTCAAACCTTAAGTTTTTGTGTAGGTTTAGTTTGAATGAAGACCTTCTTATTAAATGTTGTACTCTTTGAAATCAAAGGGCAGCTATCTATATATATAGAAACTGTCCTTTTCCTCCATTTCCTCCACCACCTTAAATGTAATACTCATTCCTCACTCAGGACAACGTGTTCCTTGATCTCTCTCTAATGTATTTAGATGTTTTTTTCTTCATAAAATTGAATAAAGTTTTGGAGAAGAGTATAAAACAAAAATGACAACTTTTCAGTGATTAAAAAGCACAATGGTATTTAATCATATAACAATTAACAGTATGCCAACAACTCACACTAAAGTACGTAAAAAGTAGGTCAGCCTGTCTTTTTCACTGTCATGGCTAAAAATTGACACTGAGATGATGTGCTTACCTTTGCCATTACAACCATGTGGTTACACTGTTCTACCTCTACACACTTAGTTCTAAATATGCTTAACAACATCCAACAATTCTGATACAAAATAACTCCAGACAATAAACAGGTGTCAGTATCTACTGTGTGAAATGTTGCTACAAGACTTATCTTATATATATGATACAGAAGAACCATGTGTAAGAAGTTTGCTTAAAATGTTAGTATGGGGTGAGGGAAAGCCTTGATAAAGTGAAACCGGTGGAAATCCTTCTTTTAGCAGCCCGTCGAAAAAGTCTACCACACAAACCAATTCATGTGCTAATTCTGAGCCGGAAACCCCCTGGAGACTCTGGTCCTGGGATTTTCTGGAAATGATGACACTGTGGATTTAATGTCTGAAGAAATTTCCCAAGTTGTTGTTTTAAAAATCTTTTTTAAAAATGTGTCTTTTGCACACACACACACACTCAAAAGAAACTTGTGATGGTCTCCGTTGTCACCGATTAGTCAAGAGATGTGGATGATAAGTGGGTGTGCCTTTTGTTTTCATTCAGAGACGGCATGGCCACTGTGGCTGCTGTAAACAAGCAGTGGGGATTATAAAGAGAGGACAGATTACGGTCCCAAGCAGGCATAATAGTGAAGCCTATTGAAAGAACATTGGCTATTTACTTTGCTAAAAAAAAAAACTAAACAGAGATCTTAAAATAATCACTGTCATTTTGCTGTATTACAGAAAATAATATTTTGTGAATGTGTTTCTTACTTTTTATTTTAGTTATTTGTGGTCTTCCCCTCAAACACAGTCTCCCTGTGTCTCCCAATAGTGGCCACTTCAAAATTCTTGCAAGAAAATACTCAACCATCCTGCTCTTATTATCCTGCGCACGTCATGTAGTCCGTCCTCTCCTTCTGATCTTTTCACAGCGCTTATGATCATAGGCCCAGTAAAACACGCCTGTCTATATTGTGCTTGCAATAAATTGATTCAAACAATAGATTTTTCCCTCTATCAAGAGTTTTGTCTTTGGGTTTTGCACCTCGCGTGTTTGTCAGCTTTATCAACTGAATAGAGGTCAGTATTCAATCGCTGCAGCTGAATCCGAATAGCAGAGTTGGCTTAATGTCTCCTTCTTCTATTGAATTCCTCTGGTTAGATATCAATCTCACAGCACAGATTTTAGATTCAGGGCGGATCAGTGACCCCCCGTTTTTGCTGTAAGAGTTTTCTTACACCAAGGCTCTTTATTGTATCTGACAATATAATATAATTTATCTGAAACTCATATAGATAGGCTTTTGTCATGAATCATAATACCTGCATTTCAGCATCATATGCTCCAGTAGAACAACAGAAATGAGAGTGGAGTAAAATGTATTATTGATGATGAAGCATGATCCATACTAAGCACTGTAGGGGGGCTATTGACAAACAGACCCCCCTGTTCCCACAATGGTTCATTAAAGCTCAGTGTTTATCTCATTTAGGCTGGCTGCCTTTTGCAGAACCCTACGCGCAGGCATCATATGGCTAACTGATGGCAATCGGAAGGGAAAATTGACCTTCAATTGGATAGAAGAAGCCTGTTACTTCCTGTTGCCTTATGGTTGTGTCTGCAGTGTCTCTTGGGAAAACTCAAGAGATTGTTTTTCCTTATTTCTGTGCAGTACTTGGTGCAAAGATCCACGTCATCCGAGGTGGAGAAGCCGATGCCATTTTGTATATCTTGTTCAAATAGCTCACCTATCAGCTTGAACACAGAAACACTAAAGATGATAGAAACAGAAAGGGATATATTATTGAGCTGACAGCTGCTTTGCTTTTGTCAGAACAACTGCAAACTGTTTTGTCTTTGAATGTCATTGTTTCAAACAACCATTTTTACAATATA
Organism: Scophthalmus maximus; assembly: GCF_022379125.1. NCBI lineage: Eukaryota > Metazoa > Chordata > Actinopteri > Pleuronectiformes > Scophthalmidae > Scophthalmus > Scophthalmus maximus. The sequence goes on from NC_061519.1 coordinate 17,553,255, forward strand.
TTGACCAAAAAAAGCGTATGTTCAGTTTACATCTTTGGCAAAGCTTTGTGAAAGAATTGGCTAGACAGTTGTATTTTTAAAATCAGAGTTATCTGATACGTGTTGGATGTGTAATCATAGATAGGTAGATAGAATGTCCATTCCAGCGTCATTGCTGAATGAGAGCTGAGCACTAGCGTTCTCCAAACCGGAGTTAGTTAGTTAGTTAGTTATTTGCTGGATTACAACAACAGGAGTGAGATATTTTAAAACGTCAAAAAACACATTAATGGAAATCTGTGCCGCTGAGTTTCAAAGGTCCATATGCACATAAGCAAATGTTTTCAACTTGCAAAGGCACTGGAAAGCAGTGTTGCCATACTATCCATCAGCATTTGCTCTAGGGAGTCTTCGTAGAGTACAGTAGTTGTTCGATTGTGATTGGCCATTTTCATTTTCATTACTGAAAATGCAGATGTGCTGATAGACGACGGCCTTTGAGTTTGAGGATGGTCGGAGCAAACAATAATGACCTGTTTTCTAGCTATTTGTAGTATTATTAAATTTGATAGATTCATGTCTGCCATCCCCCGCATTTAACCTACACATGTGACACTGACACACGCATGCATTCACACCAACCAACCCGGCTACAACTGTGCTGTGCTGTTGTGCAGGTTCCCTGGTGATACTGAACCAGAGGACAGACAGAACTTGTGGATTTTTCCTAGCCCGGGTTAGGGTTAAGCACGCACGCACGCACGCACGCACGCACGCACGCACGCACGCACGCACGCACGCACGCACGCACACACACACACACACACACACAGACACACAGTTCCAGAGAGGGCAGGAGAGACATAACACTAATAATACAACTTTATTTGGTGTCTGTTTTTTGACGGGTCAGGACTTTGGAGATGAAATCTCATTTTCATCATACCTCAGAGTGGCATAAACAGTGCGACACATTCCACGCATATCATCACATGTCAATGCCTCCAGCCTCACGGAAGACTTTACTGTGTCCCATCTGTATGTTACTACTCAGAAGTGTGGCATGCACAAAACACCGTGTGTGTGTCTGTGTACACGGGCTGAGTAATGATAATCCTAACCTTGCCGTGCACATGGCTGAGACGGCCAGGCCTCACCAGTGGCAACCTGTATCATTATCTCCGGCTTTTCACAGATAAGTGCTTGGTTTGAGTGGGATGTGGTGTAGAATTTGGCAGCCAACAGAGAACTAGGTTGCTTCACATTTTAGGGCTGCAAACTTGTCAGATGCTTTTAGAGCTGATGTCATGTGGTGTTTGTAATGTGTCATTTCATGATGTCAGCAGAGGTTTTTAAACACATAAACCATGCAGTGTGGTTTCATAGTAGTTTTTAAAAAAGGAACAAGGTGGAAATTCCAGTTTCTTTTCCGGTTTGTTTTCCAGCCTTCAGACACTAGCCTTTGCAGTGTGTAAACAGCTGTGCACGTACAGTGCTTCCCTTAAAATGTCTGATGTTATTGGGTGGCATTGGTTAGCCTGCCCTCTAATCTGTGGTCGTGGAACCACTGATGTAGTGTACAATGTCTCTGAAAATCTTCACACGTACACCAATACAAACAACATACCATTTATTGAAGTACAAAAAAGTTTGAGGTTTATAATTGTAATTTTATGCTAATGTATAGAGAATGTGTGATAACATACTACGTTAGAAGAGTTTCGATTGGATGAGAATGGGTCTTGATTGATCACATTGCTGTCCTTGCACCGTGTCTCACAGAACTCTCCATACCGATCCATGGCTGGCACCTCTGTACTGTTGTATGGTAGACATGCACAAGGAGCAGCAGACCATTATTAAAAAACCCAACCTTTGTTAGTGTTGTACTGGTGCCATTACTTGTTGATTCATTATTTGGGTGTACTGAAAGGAGAAGGGCACCATGAATATATTGTGATACTTTCTTGGGGAATTTGTAAAACAGCTGGTGATGCAAATGGAAATAAATAGTCATTTATTTTGAGGACTATTTTCAGATGTGGATTAATACAAATCTGGTGGTCTCTTGAATATTTCATTTCATTTGTGGGCAGAAGACGACATATAGGTATTTTTTTATGTGGGTGTTTCTGGTTTTTTTGCCTCCTTTTAGACAAGTAATGTCACAATTTTCTCCCTTTATGTTGATTCCCTTTTGACTTTTTGTCATGATTATTTGAAAGCAGATTTAAACTGTTCTGTCAGGTTTTGACTATATTAGCTATTTTTCTTTTTTTTCTATTTTTTCTATCAAGAGCAAAGGGAAACCAGGAGGGCAAATGAGGGTCTGGAATTTATTGTTCTGGAATGTCACAGCAGTATTAACTATGCATGTGGCAATGATAACACTCCATGGCATGTGTTTGTCAGGAGGCCCACACCCCCTTCTGTTGTCCACATCTGAAGATCAGAGGCTTGGAAATTGCCCCGTGCAATGGCAGCTAAATCAGATCCAGTAGACGGGGACTGGCTTTCCCTGGAGCCATGAGGGGAGCAATGCAGGCATTTCAAACATCCAGTTGATCTAGCGCTTCCCCGGGTATAGATTTGCATGTTTACTAGAAGGCACCCAGGGCTCATACAGATGCAGACTTCATCATGAAAGTGCAGGTATCTGAGAACAGCCAAAGCCTGGTTATACACAGTAAAACCTGTTTTGCTAGTTTCATCAAAATACATGCGTTTCTGAGCTGCACCTGCAGCTCTGTTTCCCAGCAAGCCAAAGTATGGCTGTAGATCTTTATTCTCTGCAGTAAGCCCATTTATCTGTTCGTCATTCATTCATTGCCACATAAAATATGCTGTGTTTCTAGCCGTTAATGTTATTGCGTCTTTCAAAAAGATACGGTCGAGGAGCCGAAAAACTTGGTTTCTGAAAAGCAGGAAAACATTCAGCAAAAATCACTGCGAAACATGCTTTCACTTGGTACACACCTCCAGGCATACAATATGTTTCTGATAAGCCAATGAATACAAAGCCTAATGTTCATACTGTGAAATACTCTGAACAATTGGACGGGTTGGTGGTGCTTTTAAGTTGCCATGAACAAAATGTTGTTCATGATTGTTTTTTGAAATGTGGTTTGGCTCATTCACAACTCCTTGCAACAGCTGGATCAAGTGAGGGAGCTGTTCAGATTTGTTTCTCTTTTTATATAAAGATCAGATATGCAGAGGTTTTCACAAGCAAAGTGTTTTTTTATCATTGTTTATCACTGGTTGTGATAACATGCAGGTAATTCACTCAGGTTTTCTGACATTATACTCTACATAAGAGCAGAGATAGTGCAAATGCATGATCATCGAATTCCTCACATTGTGGGGGAAAGTCTGTGCTTCGGGGGATGGGGGTGGTTGTTTGAAACAGGGGGAGGAAAAACGTGTTTTCCAGTGTGGAAATACAAGACTATATAAAAGGGGTGTTCCTGAAATTTGTACTGAGACCAGTGATGTGATATGTTGAGGTCTGAGTAAGGTGGACACATGATGCCAAGAAGGTGTGAGACTATAAATAGCCGGTCAACACAGGAGTGGGTTTCCAAAGCCTTGAAGCCTGACATGCTCCTCTCTCCAGCTGTGAAAATGGGATACCAGGGCTTGATTGTAAACACTAGACAGCCAGTAATGTTTATCAGAAGCTCATTCTCCTCTAAAGCAAGTCCAACCACAATGAAATGTTAACATTAAGTGTTAATGTGCAGTAACTACAATAAAAAGGTAACTTGTTGGTATGTTTAAATTGGGGGGGTGGCTTTCACTTGATGTGTAGTTTTGGTAACATTGTTTTCACACTTGTTTTCCACTATTGACATGTTTTTATTCTAAGCCACATTTTAAATTTTTTGGTATTTTTTCGGCAGAAATCTATCTTCGCATAACTCTTAACTAACAAATATCTGTCTTTTTGTCCACACAGTGACGGCACAGCACTGATGACATTGTCAAAGGTCAAGCACCAGCTTTACAGGAACTCCACTTCTGTGTATAAAAGTCAGATTAGTGCGACTTGATATAAACTCCTTCCTCCACCTTCTCATTTGTTGCAGAATGACTGTCCAGAGTGGAGAAGCTTCGCAGACTCTCCAGCAGCGCAAAACCCAACCGAGGAGGAGCCATTCTCATGGCCGAGACCTAAAACCGTGCGTTTACGTCGCACTTCCCATGGTTTCGGCTTCACCCTGCGGCACTTCATTGTTTACCCACCGGAGTCGACCACACACTTCTTCCCGGTAAATTTCAGGATTGTATTTTTCATTTCAGTTTATTCATCAGAAGCTTTCCTGAGTTTCATACGCTTGAGTATTGTTTGCTTGCCGCGAAAGATAACACAGAGTCAACAAAAAGCCTGATACCTATTTTCTGTGACCATAAGCAGCAAAGTCACTGGTGTATTTGTCTTTTTTACAGGAGGAAGATTATGGCAGTAGAGGTAAGCAAAAAAAAAAAATTCTTCTTCATGCCTGCTGTTCAGCACTGCTGAGTCAGAGCGGTGCCTCTGACTTCTAATGACTCTTAATCCATCCACCCTTTTGGGTCTTTTTTACTTCCTTATGCAATGAAAACAATGTAGGGCCTATGTGTCACTGACCTTTGTGGAGGCATGAAAGGTTTGGTTAGCACCACCTGTTTCTGTCCTGCACTGACCCTCCTCTCCATATTGTTTCACTTTGTTGCCCTTGCTGGTTTTCAGTCTCACCATAAAAAGGCTGTCAGAAAGAGATGGCCTCAACCTTTTTTTTTACTGGGTGGTGTGGGTCTGACCCTCTTTCCCCTTGTTCGCCTCAGTGCTTGCTGTTCTGTTTGTCTCACTTCGTATGGTACAAGCCAAATCAAATCTGTGGCATGAGTTCACGTTTTCCTTACTCTGCAGGTAGTGAAGATTTTTAGATTGGATAAGAAATTATTTTCTAGAAATAAAACCTACATTTATCATGCCTCTGCTTTTTTCTAAATTTTTTTGTTTTCATTATGTAGTAAATGTTGAGTGCACAATGTAAGAACTTATGAAAAAGGACAGTCACTTTGACTATTTTTTTGTCTGCCACGGGGCACACATTTGCGGAAAAAAGGGCTTGAATTAACACTCGATTTACAGCACAATGCGTGTCCGCCACTAAACAAACAAAACAGAATGAGACTAGTACTTTTGTGTACTCCATTAGCTATCAGCGGCTTATGCGAGGTATTGGAAACAGCAAACGACGGAGCAACGAAAGTATCTCTGGAAACTACTTGGCAAAAATAAAATAAAAAGCCCAGTCATTGTTTGGACGGGCCATCACTTGATGGAGAGCGCTACTCTGCAATCCAGTGTCACGTCTTGTGCCAAAACATCCCACTGAGACGCTTTGAATTTTATCCTGCTAGGGTTAACTCTTATGTAACTCAATCTGAATTTAATTTCTAACCCTGGGTGGTTGCCAAGAAGGCAATTCAAAAGTAAGAGCTCTTGCATGACATTCTTTATACAAGATACAAAATATGTACTGTACTTATTTGGGATTTTTGCACCAAGAATATATATCATTTAGATTTAACTGTGAGTCTTTTCTGATGTGGTATCTGTGAAGCTCCCTGAGCTTGTTTGTTTAGGCTTTGTTTGTGTATGTGTTGAGCATGAAAAGGTTGACATCACTGATTTTATTTGACATTTTGGAGAGGATATTTATTGTATAAAAGCCCCATGTTAATTCATCTTGCACACGATGAGGAAGTGATTTTTATACGACCCAATAAACTTTGTTTTCATTACACACATCAGACATCAGTTTTTTAACATCAAGTGCTCATGCAGTATCACAACATTTTTAACCTTATATCCCAATATGTACTGTGTATTTGTTGACATGATTTTATTATGGGACTGTTTGTGGTTTTTGGATAACATTCATACACAGGAAAAAACACTATTAGGAAAAAATCTGTAAAATGACGACCTAACAGGTAGAAACATTCATAATATTGTCTCATACACAATGCAACATTGTCAGTTACCTGTATATAGAGTGATGAGCTTAATAATAGTAATCCCTCCTCCTCTTTGCATCAAGTAAAAGTGATAGAAGACAAAATCCTGAGTTATTTTTGTAAAAAAAAAGTTCTAACTTATCTGAAGTTAATGAGGCCTGGGTTGATATCTGCCAAAGTTAGTTATTTTAAGTACAGAGTCCCCCCTTTGTACTACTGGACCACCACTGCAGTTCATCAGAGAAACACTGTCCAGGGATGAGCGCTTGGAGGACGGGATCTCTTAAGCAAAACTGATTTAATGTTCATAGACAGGCACGACTATTTCCTTCAATAGATGGACAATCAGAATGATCGGAAAATTGTCAACCTATCCTTTCAGCAATATTAGAATAACTAAAATCCAAGATTTTTTTTCGCTGTGTAGCACAGTATTTGTGTTAATGCAATGTTTTACCCAGTTATAGATGTGGGTTAATGAACTGTATGGTGCAGCTGATCATGTAGGGTGTCATGGAGACGGCATTCATTAGAAAGCAGAATGCACGGTCACACGGTCATCTGCACGTACTCCCCAACACGTGCATGGATTAGTTTGCAGTCCGGTCCTAATGATAATTGTTGCTTTCATCCAATTAAAATCCTGAATGGACTGTTTGTGATGTATTTACACAGTGAATCATGTAGATGTGCACAGCCACACACAGATATGCAGTTAAAAATCACTGTGCAAACAAAGCTGCCTCTTGATAGAGACTGATCTAAATAGCAGATGACTTGTGTTTATACAGTATCAGTCTGTAACATTATAAAATGCTATTTCCTAGTCTCTGTTCCAATTTTGAACTGGTTTAACTCCCTGTTGATTTTTAAACATTAAATTCATAAAAGTATAGAGGAGCCATCTCCTATTAAAGCAGCCATGATTTACGCTCCAACCAAAACACTGTAAAATACAGAGACCTTTTACTCTGTAGCTATGCTGCTTCCTGGCAGTTGCACAATAGTGAACTAGTGTTGCACAATATATTAATACTAGAGAAAAGAACGGAATGATACCACATTTTAATAGTATTCTTACTTAAAGAATGACAATTTCCTATGAGATACATAGGAAAATAGGCTTTGTCTAACAGTCAGGACAAGGCCACAGACACCATAAAGCCCTTCTGCAAAAAAATGTTTTAAAGCTACACAGTTCAAGGGAGCAAACACCTTTAACCCAGTAAAGCATCTCACCGACAAACATGTCGACAGAGAGAAGTTAGCAAATGTGATAGATAAGATAATTACACCATGCTCATGCAGTCACATAGAAGTCAAACAAGCGTGATTTATTTCGTGGCCTGCAAACTTTTTGCACCATCGGAGTTGAGCAAGGCATGTTTAATTTGGCTTTATCTTTATAGCTATTAATAATTACACAACTATGTAGATCAGCAACTCCAAATGTGGGTGTTTGGAAAATAACTTTGAAGCACATAGACAGATTTTCAACAAACTTGATGGGAATATAACTTGGTAGTGTATCTACAGTTGAACTTTTCAGAGAGAAAAAGAGAGAGAGAAAGCGACAACGGAGCAGAGAGCGCTGCCCACATCACTAAAATGAAGCATTGACGCAAAACATTTAAGTCTGAGACCTTTTTATGCTGTGTAAAAAAGATTCAAAATCCTTGTCAAACTGTAGCAGGACAAGTATGTATAGTGTATACTGTATATAGTGGCCTATATACACACGTAAAGGTAATTTTACTTAGTTTGGTATTATTCTGACAAGACTATGCTGGATGGAAAAGCTTGAAAGGCATAAGAAGAAAAGACAACCTGGTGTGATTTCAGTCTACACTGAGCAAACCTCCCAATACCACACCAAAGAAACAGAAAGTTTTTGCCCTATTCAGAATAAAAATACACTTTAAATAATTGCATCTAATATACCCCTTAGACATTGATTGGTAATAAGATTTAAAAAATGTAAATCTTATTCATATGATGGGTTTGGGTAGTCAAACAATCTATTGCTGCACTTATAACATAGAACGGTGGGTTGGTATAAATTCATAGCTTGATGTGGGGAAACAAGAATTGGTAGCTCTTTATCCACTAACCCCTTTAAACAGATCTATCTGAATTTTACAGTCTTAGTCATGGGAACAGAATTTAGACCGCCTTCTTTGACCATTGGTTGCTGGAAGGATCAGTGATGTCACGGTCTATTGCCCACTGACACAACTGATGATGAGGTGTGGTTTTATTTGAGGAAGGCAACATGTGCTTAAACGTGGATATAAGTATAAAGCATTGCATCACAGTAATGGGAGTGCTGCTCTTGTCCCCCCACAGTGCCTCGCCACAATCATTTCACTTATTGTAGGAGTCTATTCAAGACAACACTCCTCTGTCACAACTCTGGGGTCAAGTTAGGGTCCTTTGTCAACTCTCTGGGAAAAAAAAGAGCTGTCTTTTATCTTAATCACAAGTGTTATTTAGCTTGTCTTTTGGTGTAAGTGCTCATTGTTTTCAGGCAATGTTTGCTTATTTTAGTTTAGTTTTGACTTAAATATTTTTCTGCTATTTTTTTTTTCTAATGCAGCAAACAAAAGGCATTTCCGAAATTGTTGAGAATTGTTAAAAGTATTAAGACTAAGACAAACAGTCTTGTGGAGTAAAGATAAATCTACTTACTGATTTAGATTACTGTAAAAACAATTGTCATTTGAAGTTGATAAGTACATTTTGAAGAACATAAATATTGATTCCGAAATTTCTATCTTTTTATATTATCTTGTGTTCTTCGATGGGACAAAGGCAAAATGGCAAATGACCTGCTTCAGAGGAACACAACAACTAAAGTCCTAGAATTCATAACCAGCTCCTGTGAAAATTGAGATGTGGTCCCACAGTATACCACTAGAGGGAGTCTGACTCAGTTACTCCAGTTGCAGTGTTACATAATGTGAGTACCCAGAAGGTGGTTCTGCATGAGTAATCTCAAATGTGAAAGAGATAAATATCGAATCACAAGTGTGTGTTCGTGAGGTTAACAAATGTTTTTAAGGTTATTGGCTGTGGAGAGATTAACTGTCTTTTGAGTGATATCAAGCCTCCTGTTTCCTGGGTCTATTTTCCCAACAAATTATCATCAAAAACGGTTAAAAATGACCTTTAAATATTGTGACTGTCACATGGCAAAAAGTCGTGTCTCTCACTAATTCATATGTTTCGGTGATATTAAGATTATGCAACCTCTGTAATTGACCAAGCGATACCACTTGTACTACATTTTTTCCCGAACTATCACGCCGGTTTTCGTGCTGGCCACCGTTTGTGAGTCATTGTGCACTGACTCACTACCAGAATGTTAACTACTGGGGAAGAAGTTCAGCCGCTCTCTGGCTGTACCCGGAGCTATTTCTCAGTTTATAAGGGAAGAGTGGGAGTTCTGCAGCTGAGCACACTGTCACTCTACCTTCTCTTAGTCTCTATTCCTCTCACACCCTCCCTCTTTCTTTTCTTTCTTCCTTTTTTTGCAGCCATGCAGCTGCTAGGAGACAGGAGCAGCATGAGCAAACAGGTTTTCCTCCCTTTAGCTGCTTCTATCCACTTCTCTAAAACCACACAATTGCCCCCATTGAGATTTTTTTCTTCTCTGAACCAATTAATGATCACGACTACACAAAACAGTTGAAATGTGGGCAAAGGTTGGTCAGAGCACAGCCTGTTGTGCTGTCATAATGTTGATTCACACGTCTCCAAATCTTGTCCATAACCTCCCAGTTTCTTTCTAATTATCCTCTCTCACACAAATGTCATGAAACAATTTACTGCCCATTCTGGTTCTCCTCGGTTTTGGAGTTGCTGTGGTTTTTCACCTTACAAGTTCAGCCTTGATGCAAGTGAGAGGTTGTAAATGAACCTAGAGTACAGCACTGCTTTTATTTGAGGTTTTTAGGGATTTAATTTCCTCACTCTGTGCTTTCTGAATTTTTTCTTTTTAAATCAGACACGTGTAAAACTGTACCTTGTAGTTTATCTGGTTGACATTTTTGGAAACCTGATGAAAGTGGACATTTGGGGGAAAAAAAGGAGACCTACATTATATTTCGAATGCTTTTATTTGTCCACTAATTTATGCCTGTCTCTCTGTTATCACCAGGGAGGCCGCGGAATAGGCTCGAACCGATGGACACCATTTTCGTTAAGCAAGTTAAGGAAGGTGGCCCTGCTCATGGAGCTGGGCTTTGTACAGGTAACAAATCAGTCATTGACCAATCAGTCTTCCCAACTAACCAAAACCCTCTAGTGATTGGCTTGGAATGCAAGTACTTGGAAGTCATATAATCCTGTAAATTATATAACACAGAGCAGAGAACTTCATCTAAGCTATTACACTGATGTTTTTTGCATGTGCATTTAATGAGAACTGTGCAACGCATCTCCTTCTACTTCAGGCAATGAGCTTATCAAGCACCCATCTCCGCTTATGCTCTCCGTCTTTTACTACCAGTGTCTGTCACTTTTGCCATTCCTATTGTTTTTATTGCCCTTCAGGTGACCGCCTAGTGAAGGTGAATGGAGCAAGCATCATTGGGAAAGCCTATTGTGAGGTTATAACCTTGATCCAAGACAGGTGAGATTTACCAGAAATGTTTATAGTGGATTATTTTGGTCATTTGGTGTATTTTTCCTTGTTTGAGTCTTCTTTGTTTCCCCAACAGTGGTGACTTTCTTGAACTTTGTGTGATGCCAAAAGATGAAGATATACTACAGCTTGTAAGTTTCTCTTTACTATTACATTTTTAAAAATGGCCTTAAACCTTCCTTTTCCCACTGTTTTAAATGTTTGTCCATAAAAAAACCAACCTGAATTAGCATTATATTTCTACAGCCCCACAATTGTCCATTAAATCTCATCTCAGTGTTGCTCTACTTTAAAGTGTTCGTATTAGGACAGTAGTCATAAGATGCAGGCAGCCTGCGTATCCCATCAGAGCTGACTATCTAGGCCTCCTAATCAGGCCAGCGTCTCTGTCCTCCAAAACTGCTACTGACACTGCAGCTGAAATGGACTAGATGGGGCGGTTGAGTCAGAACTACTTAAAAATTCATCATTCAGACATATTATCGAATAATAATATACACAACCCCATCATTTAAAATGATGTGTTTTGACTAACAGAGGGGACAAGGCTAAGGGTGTATAATGCAGTTCTTATTTAGTTATTTGCAGAATAGACCTAGATTAAACAGCAGAATAGTAGAAAAGTGTTTGTGCTCTTTTTTTCTGGCTGCACCTCAACAGCAGCTCAGGCAATATGGATCACTGCCAGACATGCTGATCTACATGTGACAGCTCCAGTGGTTTGTTCCTCGTGGCAGATTGTTAACTACAACCAAACGAAGCAAAAGATTTTGAAGAGAGTCTGATTCATGCAGTCATGTAACCCAATAGCATCATATGGCCAAACTCAACAAGAAAACAAGTGGAACATTATTTTTTTTCATCATAAGGTCATGTTTTTTGTGTAGTGATGCACCATTTCCATTGTGTAGCACTCGCACAGACACTTTTGAGGCTTGAAGGGAAACAATGCTGACATCTGAGGTAATGTGTTGCTGAATTGCACTGTGGTTCTGTTGCTTCGCTATGCTTGGAAGTAGAAGTTGAAAAAAGGTCAACTTTTCAAGTAACAGTGCAGGCAACAGCCAATAAAATCAAATTTATACAAAACTTCCCGTAAGAACGGGGATGTTATGGCTTTGATGTTTGTGACTGCTTTCAAGGACGCAGTTGGCTAATTAATTTGTTGTAGATGGTTTAGTAGAAGCAACAATGACACTTAAATTCCATGAGTATAAAATATGCTAAATGGATTTCATATATTGGCTTTGTCTTATCTTGTCCAAACCTTGCGCTTCTAGAAATACATTTTGAGTATTGCATGTTCCCAAATCTATTTCAGATAAGTCTTCATACCTGTGTGCATTTTACTGCATGCTGCAGGCAGGTTTTGGCAGCTGGCAGCACATTCAGGACTAAGTGAACGTGCACTCATCTGTTCCATATCTATAGCAAATCACCGTAAGTGCTTTGTCATGATGCTCAGGAATCCACTCCCATGGGCTTCTTGTTATCTGGCCAGTTTATGAATAATATAATGAAAGAGCCAGGCTGTTTGCTTCACCTAAAATTTCCCCCCTGTGGATTCTTTATGGCTGCCTTCAATCTTCATAAATAACTTGATAGATAATTCAATGAAAAATTCCGTTTGGCATCAGGAATTGCATTTTTTATCAGCATATTCTTCTAAACATATGCAAGCACATGTTTATTTAAAACATGGTCTCAATGCTTATTATATGAGCATTACATTCTGTCCTGAGTCAATTTCACCCTCTGCTTACATCGAATTCTGATAAATTTCCTTATTTCTCATCACCAATTGACTCCACCTCTTTTTCCCGTTAGGTCCTCCCCATCTCTGACTCAGTTTCTCCCTCTGTACTGATCCATTGTATCTTACTCGTGTGCTGTGATAACACTGGTTGCAGTATTGCACAATAAATTGCCAGAAGCCACTCAAAAATATCTATTGTTGTAGGCAGGTGGACTGATGAAGGCTGAAAACACAAGGAGATTTTCAGAGATGCAAGCAGGATGACTTCTTACTGTAGGAGGCAGCACAGGGACTGCTTGGAGACAGGCAGCAGTTGCTTAGCAAAGAGACGGAGAGCGTTTACATTGAGGGAGCAGAAAAGGGAGGCAACTGTGCTCGAGGAAAGCAGAGGAAATACTGAGCAGCGAAAGAAGAGGGGACAGCATGAATGATGAACTAAAAACCAGTGGATAAAAATCAGCTGACTGCCCTAACCCTGTGTTTTGAACAGGTTGATGTTGAGGGAAAAAGAGGAGAGAGGGGGGGAGGAGTGGGAGGAGTGGGAGGGGGAGCTGTACCATCACAGCTGAATGTATAATCAGCAGCTGCTGCTTCTGTCATGTGAGCAATGGCAGAGGGGAGGGAGAGAGTCATAGACTGGAGGCACCTTGTTCAGTTAGCGTAATATTCTGGCTGAAGATGGATAGAACCATGGGGATATAACAGCAGAAAGGAAGGCAAGCTTCCCGCTCCTGCCACCTCACCCAGGACAGACTGGCACAGACAGGTCGTAACGTGGCAACCCCTGTCACATCTCTGCTTCTTCATCCCTCTCCACTGCTGCTGCAGCTCTAGTATATTTTTAGCATGTCAAGCACAGGCATTGCTATGGCTGGTAAACGTTCACTCCTCTTTGAATGTCCTCTGTTTTTTTCATATTTTGTGCATTTTTCTCTCCTGGCATCTTTTTCTCCTCCACCCTCTCCCTTGATTTCCTGATGCTCTTTTTTTCACATGCTGTATCGGTAGCCTTTTTCTCGGGAAACTACTAATCCGGTAAGCCTACAGCAGACTGGGTCTCCCCTTCACGTTGACATGTTGTTCTTGCTGTCTCATTTTCAATATGTCATGCATGTCAGCATTGCCGTGCCAGGATGGGGTCTTCAGGTTTGACATAAATGCTATTTAGTTTTCTTTAATTGTTAAATGGTCAGCTCTGTGTTAGTGAATTGAATGTGCAGACTTCAGAAATGGCCGATGCTCTGTGCCTGCAGTACCTGTTAGATTGAGCCCTCAAGCTGACATCCAGCTGGTATCTCAGTGAAGCCTCACCTTCTTTATCCTCCATGCCATATTTCATTAGTGTGATAAAGGCCAGTGACCTCTGAACTCTCCTGTACACTCATCCTTACATTTGGAGGAACAGAACCTGCTAGTGATTGCTGATGCACACACCATGGTCTTCAGTCCTTTACACATCTCTTGCTTGTTGAATGTAGAGTATGTAAGTAAAGCAGATAAATATAAAGAGCCTATGACACATTTTATGGATTGGAATATTCTCCAGCTTAATTTTGTATTCGTCAATTACAGGCTTCATTAGGTTACAGTCTGTCAGTCTGAGGTGGGTAAATGGAAACATTGGTTAGCTGTCCACATTTATGTCCATTTATATGTTAACATGTGTGTTCATATATGTTAATTGTGAGCTGATTGATGGCCTTTTTCTAAATTTTGTATTGACTTTTACACACTCCTTGCTGGAGTATATAACTGGTATAGTACAGGCTTTAATAATTAGAGTATGGTACACACAAACACCATTCCACATTTATGTTATGCTGTTTGCAGTTGTGGTATGTATTATGTCTTCCATAGACGGATGTTTTTTTTTCCCTTAATGTTGAAGATCACAATTGCTAAGCGAGCATAGGCAGCGATATTGCAGAAAGACTGTTGTACCATAAAAATCTCGTTTGAAGCACAATCTGAAGTCCCTGTGAATGAAAAAAATTGTTTTACTTTGGTTTATGTAGTGTACCATCATCTGCCATGCAACAGTGAACATTACCATGAGAACTCTAAATAAGGAGCAGATGAAGTCCACTGATACCCCTGAACTGCAAACGCCTCCGCACACTCAAACTGCAACACGCACTGCCCACACATTTGCATCCAGTAACGTTTGTAATATCACTCTTGACTTCTCTGTAAGAATCTAGTAGCACAGTGGTGAATTTTACACACACTTGCAAATGCAGTTTGTACTATATCTATTGTAACACTGCTCTGTTGCTCTGTCCTTAGGCCTACTCCCAGGATGCCTACCTCCGTGGCCAAAGCAGCTATAGCGGAAATGCCTGTCACATTCCTGAACCACCCACAGTATGCTACCCTAGAGTAGACTGTAAGCCTACGGGCATGGCCCAGGCGACAGACTCAGTGGGGCAGGTCTGCCGAGTGCCAGTGCCTCCTGACCATGGATACCGCAAGGAGGTCACCGTGCCCCCATCTCCTCCTCCAAAATCATATCCAAAAAGTCAGATGGCAGTTTGCATGCGCAATGATAGCGTGAGGACTGTGGTGGTTCCTCCTGATCCAGCTCACATGGGGTGCAAGGGTCCAGCTCACAGGATAGATTACATGGACCCTGTCTTTGTCAGGGGGAGGCCTGGGTCACTGGCCCAGTATCCTCACCCCCGAAAGGTGGATGTCTACCCCAGTGGTCCAGGAATGGTTCCATATGGTGGTCAGGCAACTCACTTCCCAGGCAACCATCAAAACATTGATTGGCGCACTTACCAGACATACAGGGAGTACATTGACAACAAAGGAATCCATTCCCATGCTAGTCGGACTATCCAGGAGAGGCTGGACAATTTGCGATCTACCAGCCAGACCACCTTTGGTGCTACTCATCACATTCCCCGGGGAGAATGGGGCCATAAGGGGATACGACGGAGGAGTACCTCCCATGAACGGTCCTACCAAGGACCTCCACCCCACTTTCAGATTGCCCCACGCAGTGCCTCACAGGATCGCATGAGCTGCGCAGAGAGGATGGGAAATGCCAGGAATTGGCCCCCTCGAAGCGTATCCCAAGATGGCCTTGTGCACAAAGCCCGGGCACACTCCACAGACTATGTTGACCCTGCAGAGCTGGTTCGAGTCAGTGAGAGAAGAGGAGGGTATGGAAGAGCGGACCAAGGTACGAGGCCCAGCAGACAGTCTATCCCTAGACATGCAATGAACCACAGGCCTTCAGTTGGATACAACAGTGGCATGAGGGGGGCACCTAACCCTTCTCTTTACTCCAAAGGACCAGACTCTCATCAGAACCGCTCCTCACCCATGCTCTCAGACAGACACTCACATTTTCAAAAGAGCACAAGTGCTGAACATTCTTTTGCTGAACAACGAGTTTTAGTCAAAGGAAACCATTCAGGCCACACAACCCAACAAGGCCACAGCAGGATGCGGGCTGAATCCCAACAGCCTGTTGAGGTATGCAGAGATGTAGCATTGGTAGGACACAGGTCTTCTTCATGCTCCACCCCAAAACAGATGCCTCAGAGGCCTAGCATCCTCAAACCTCCACACCCAGACTCCCACGGGCAGGTCAATGGGCGAAGCCCAGCGGAGACCGGGGTGGTTCTAAGGGAGAAGCCCCCCTCTGGAAAGAACCCCAGTCCTCTGCGGCACCCTTCCTACATCCTGGCTGTAAATGACGATGGGGCAGATTCCACAGCAGATGTGGTGGCATGCTGGCTTCCCAACGATGCACGTCGAGAAATACACATTCGCCGCCTCGGGGAGCAACGTCACACCTCCTGTTCCAGCAACCTGGACGAGTCTCTGGACTCCATTCCATTCATTGGTAAGAGAATAATCAGTCGTACGTCTTGACAGCCTGGGTTGTCATAGTAACGACCACAGGCAGTAACATGAAGCAGGCTGGCAGAGCTAATACTGTAGCTAATTAAAGGGCTTAAACCATAGATGCTAATAGAAATCAGTATTATATAGAAGGATGGAAGACTGACTGTGGAGCCTGTAGACCACTGTAATTCATAGATGATCTGATTCAGCGAATCATTGGTGTGTGTGTATATAGTGCTAGGGAGATGAATAAATTGATCTTCCTGGGAAGACGATATTAATCATGTTTTATGACTTTCAGAGAGGGCTTGTTGGATATTTGGCTTATCTGGGGTGAAGAGAAGTATTGGCTTAAGTTTTTTGCAATATATTGAATTTGTCTTCTTAATACTTTGTTTTTTTGTATGTTCTCTCCTCTGAGTGGATTGCATTATACTTCAGTAGTCCTGCAATGCAATTCCTGGTGATTCAACACTCACAATTTACATAAAAAGTGTTTGCAGAGCAGATTTTTAAAAAAATGTTTTAACTCATGCCCTTTGAGAGGTTATCAGATATGTTTTTGCTTTTAGATTCTTTGCATCAGGTTTTAGGCACTAAACAAATTTCTCAATTTGGTCTGAATTTTTACATCCAAGACTTTCAGGGTATTTAGTCGTGTTTCAGAGAATCTGTTGAAATGAGTTCAGCAGTGAGAACATATTCATTATTGATAGGAACTTTTAGTGAGTTTACTTGCGTGCCTTGATGAGAACATTGCTATAGTTACATTGCTGGAGGCGAGCTTGATGTTGGAAAGAGGGGGGTTATATTTCTTAAATGTTCTTTGAAATCTGCTATTTTATATTCAGATATATCTCTCTCTTTCTCTCTCCATCTGCTTCTCTTCATATATGTATGTGTCTGTCTCTACCCGTTTCTCTTTGATTAACGGAGAAAAATGAAAAGCAGGGGCTCTGTTGGAATGGATATCTTGTTATTCACTGTGAATTTTATTTTAGATCTTAAAGTTACTACTGTATAATTTGCCGATTCTTCAAAAAGATAGTGAAACCCTTATGAAAAAAAACCACTTTTAACACTGAAAGAGCCAAGCCTGTATATTCTTGTGGATCTAACTTAAGTAAATTGTCTATGATAGCTGATCTACTTTTGTGTTGGAAAGGACATAAAGAAACATTTTGTACTTTGCAAAATCTAGGTCACAAGCGGCGACAGTACTGGACGGTTTAGGTAGTTTGACCCATGGGAGGGAAGTTTGTTTTAGAGTTAAATTTGGGTCTTTTTGAAGACGTTCAGTGTAAAATAATCCTCACTTGTTGCACTTCTATTAATTTGGTATACCAGCTAAAAGTAATGTAGTCAATTTTTCAAATTGTCAAAATAAAGAAATCATACTTTGAATATTGAAGCAAAGGGTCATTTCATTGTAACAGTAGAAAGAATAGGACAGGATCTACAGGCAAGCTCTTCCTCTTGGAGATAATTTAGGTGGAAGAATTCAATTCAATAGTTTGTGGTGATGTTAAATTGTATTTACTAAGTTATTTTTAAAAATATTTATTTATTTATATAAATGAGAGAAAGGAATACCTTCATGTGAGCCAGTGCAGCTGTTTTTGTGTAAACTTGACTTGGTTGACTTGACAAGATGAAACTTGTTAGTGTTCACATTGTCATTGACTTTTTGTACCTTTCCTTTTTCGAGGATGTATGACCCTCTAAATACTGCTACATTTGTAATCTTGACTTTTGGAAATGTGACAGTTTTCAAGTTGGATTTAAAGTATATCCAATGTCAGTGAAGACCGTACACACAGTGTTTCTGCTGTTGGTGGTCGCTGTAATGTTGGTTTTTAAGGAGGCTGGACAGTCCAGGTGCAGACAAAGCAGGCAGTGACAGTGGCGATGCCGCAACACCACCATTCTGGGACTGGTGCCCCGGCCCAGGAGAACAGTGCCTTGATTGAGCAGATTGCTGGACCTCCATCAATGACCTGTTTGAAAGTCCACTGGGGCCTTTGTCATTTGAGGCCTTTTGGTCCTACAACTCAAATCATCATTTTATTTAGCTAATGTAAAGACTTTGTTTATATTGCATCTTAGTGAGATTGTATTTCTTCTCTCCTTTGTGCAGAGTACCTGGAATTTGTCCCTTGTTTGTTAGTAAGAATAAACATTTATAGTGCTAGAGTCTCATTTTACATTCACTTTGTGTATTCTCTTTCAGTACTGGCTCTGAGTTTTTCAAATGTGTTCTATTTTCAGTCAAACGATCATATAAGATGCAGTGGGACACAGAGCAAGAAAGTGAACTTCATGATATTGATAGTTCATTTTTATTCATTCGCTTATTTTATCCCTCGGGGTTTGTTTTTGACTGTGATGTATGCAGACTACAACAGCAGAGATTGGCCATGTCATTTTTTGGGCAGAGTAGAAAAAGATGGAAGACCTTAAAAGTTTTTACTGCTAGGTCATGTTTATTAGTGATGGGCTGCTCAGGATTCCTTTTAGGGTGTTGGTGACATCCGTTTTCCTTTGCCCCCTTTCAAAGTTGGGTGCAGGCTGGAACTAGGACAGTTACTTTTAAATTTAGATCCAAAAGCCCCTCGGCAGCAGAGAGCAGCTTTGTACTCTGAGCTGTTTCAGGCTTGGAAGTGCCAGGAGTGGGCGGTACTCAAGAGTAAAGAACTTCCTTCTCTCTCTCTCTCAAAAAAAAAATCATGTCAGAAGATGATCAGTTCCCACTCTCAGCAGTATTTTGGCTTGCTAGCTATGGGAGTCACAAAAAGACCGTTTTTAAGTTTTCCCAATAGTAGACAGATGATAAAGTTTTTTGATGTAAAGATGTCCTTGTATAACAGGCCTCCATTTTCTGCATATGGAAATAAAAGTATACCCATAACACACCTAAAATGATTGTAGTAGGTTAAGTTGTAAGTTAAATATTTAACAGACGCTGTACATCATCTCTCTTCTCACACTATGTTTTATCATCATTAGATGAGCCAGTCAGCCCCAGTGTCGACCGAGAGGCCACTCCTATTCCACCCTCCGCTGTGATATCTGTTGCACCCTCCATAACTACAGGTCCCTCCAGTCCGGGCTCGCCTTGCCCTACAATTCGACGTCAGCTATCACATGACCAAGGTAAAAAACAGTATTGGTTTGGCTGGGTGAAAGATGTGAGTCAAGGCTTGGCTGAGAGAGAAGACTGGATAAATCGCTGAAGCTTGTTTTAATTTCATCACCATGTCTTAATCGATTACTCACTAAATCATAACTGACTGATCATTTTTTGATTATTAATAATAATAATAATAATAATAATAATAACTAACTAATAATTGATGGATGAATTTAGCTGTTGCTTTTAGATTTAGTGTGATGTTGTGTTGTCCTTAAATTCTTTTATTTAGGCGTTTCAATCTTCAAAAGCTCCGTAAATACAGATTAACCATCATTTGGTGTTTTTTACCCTTTCCTGTAAGTCATAGCTTAAGACCCAATGCACCTCTGGGGTTTTGATATGACCCTCATTTACTCTCATTACTGGGTTATAAATTGCAAATAAGACAATTTCCTGTCTGTCCTCCCTTTTAACAGAGTCCTTGAGAAGTGCTTTGCTGGAGTCAGAAACAGCCAGCAAAACGGAGCGTTCCAAATCATACGATGAGGGTCTAGATAACTATCAAGAGGAGGGTAGAGGGTGAGTGCATACCAGTGCTAAGTCATTGTTAAATCTCTCTCTCTCTTCTTTTTTTAAAGTTTTTTAAAATTGCATAACAGATCTCTGGCTTTGTCTCTGACTTGAAATCAGTTATCTGTTGTTCTTCCACATCTTGTAGGAGATCTTCCAGTAAGCACATGCCCAGTCTCCGGGGCTTGAGAAAGGTGAGAAAGTAAAGAATCATTCACAACATACCAGCCTTTCTTTGGGTTTTTTTTTTTTTTTTGTAATTTTTAATGGTCCCCCAGTTTTACATGGTGTTGAAATGCATCTGGGTTGACCAAGTAGCAATCTCATTACATGATTTAATAAAAATCAAGGCGTAACACCAATTACCTGCAGGATTTAGGTAAAATGTGATTTCTGCAACAACATTGAAAGACAGTCTTAAATAAAGTTTTTTATGTCATATTCTACTGTCAGCTGAACAAAAAAAATGTCATGTATTTACACTCACAGGCTCTGGATGGACATAAATCATCTGGGGATTCTTGCTCTCGAAGGGATTCCTCATCAGATATCTTTGCTAATTCGTCCAAAGAAGGGTTGCTTAACTTTAGGCAGTTTAGTACAGACAAAAATAAGGTATGCAGGTATATTCACAATTTAATTTAACAGCCATACATAACAACAATGTGTTGACATGTAAGTGTTTCTATTCCCCTGGCTCCTCATCTCTTCAGCGTGTTGGTGGAGGAATGAGATCATGGAAGCAGATGTATGCTGTTTTACAAGGTCACACCCTGACCCTCTACAAAGACAGGAAGGATGCACTCTCACATGCCTCGGCACAATCTGACGAAGACCCAATAGGAATCAGCATCAAGGCCTGTCTGATTGACATCTCCTATAGCGATACAAGGCGTAAGAATGTGCTGCGACTAACCACCTCAGACTGCGAGTACTTGTTCCAGGCAGAAGGGAGGGAGCACATGCTGTCCTGGATCAGAGTCATTCAGGAAAACAGTAACCCAGATGAAGAGGTGCGTTCTACTCAGTCGTGTGCTTAACTGTATAGCCATGTCAAGATTACTACTGCTTGTTAGTCATAAAGTCTTCATCATTTGATCAAGTAAAATGTCATCGTGCCTTGCTTAACACTGGTAGTTAGCTGTTTACAGTTACAGGAAATATTAGCAACTTAAAGGAGACATATTATTGTTATATTCAGGTTCATAATTTTTAACTTTTTGGGGTATTACTTGAAAAGGTTTACATGCTCTAATGTTCAATAAACACATCACTTTCCTCCTACGGTTCCTTCCTGCAGCTCCTCTTTTCAGCCTCAGTCTGAAACACTTGGTTTTAGCTCCTGTCTCGTTAAGCCCCCACCCTCCCAATGAAATCCCAGTCTGCTCTGGTTGGCCAGCTGGCCCACTCTGTTGTGATTGGTCAACGGCTTCCAGCACATGTAGGAAGGGTCAGCTTTGTTTGACTAGCCGCTAGGCGTGCCTAATGCACTTCTGTAAGATCATGATATCACGATGTTCTGTAGACGAGGCACTTCAGGAGCTGTCGGGGAGAAAAGCTCTCGTTACTGCGGACTTTCATTGCTGTTGTTTTTTACTTTGCAGACATTTTACATACACAAAAAAATGTATAACACACTAGAGGAAAGGGATAAACTGAAAAAGCATAATATGTCTCCTTTAAAACCAGACTTCATTATAGTTAAGAAAAAGAAGAAAAAAAACAGGCACACCTATCAGCTAACAACAAAGGGAATTAATAACAATGAATGTGACAGTGAGATGGAGAGGATTACCGCCCTTTATTTATTTAATGCCAGACAAAAGCTAAATAAGGTGTCATTTGAAACTTGTTCTACTTGGAGAGAACAAAAAAAACCCAGGTGGTGCTTATTGGTGTGTGAATAAGGGAGCTAGTCAGTAAGCTGCCTTTCAGCAAGACCCCATTAACTGATATCTTCTGGCAAAAATTCATTCTGCTATCTGAGATGGAGGCCTGGCAGCACATGATCAGATAGGATTGTATAATGTTTTAGATAACGGGTCAGATTTGAGTGGAACTGCTCTAGTGCCTGTCGGCATAGGGTGCGCTGGCTGGCACTGATAGAAAAACATTCAAATCCCATCAGGCTATGGCATTGTTGGATAAATGGCTTCTCTTGGGGTCTTTGTATCCCAATTAAATCTTTTTTATATAAGGCAGAATTGTATGTATATCTGTGATTCCGTCATTTTCTTTATGCTTTTTAATTTCAAACTGACTTAGAGTATAATCACACTGTTGACTGAAAAGCAGGCCTCGCTGTGAATGATGCTGCTGTGAGGCTCTATAGGCAGTAGAAATTAAATGCTATGAAACATTTATATCAATATGGTTATCAGTGTTATCACACTATAATGATCAAGTCATTTCATTGTTATTACTAGTATTATTGTTATTTGTGTAGTGTTTGTGTAGCTTTTGTCTATATGCAGTGTCCCCATGCACGAGTTACAAATGACTCGTTATGAATAAAAACTGAATTTAATTTAAATAAACATAGTTTTAAGTTTTAGTTCAGTTTATTTAATGTCCAACTTTATTCCTCTGATATTACAGAATGCTGCTGTAACAAGCCAGGACTTGATCAGTCGAAAGATCAAAGAATACAACATGATGAGGTATGCTGGACTCCACAATTTCCCCCTTTGTCTCAAAGTTATTGATATGCCAACCTAATGTTGACGTTTGTCTAATGTACGTGTATGTTTTGCCTTTTGTGTTGACCAGTGCGCCCACCAGCAGGTCTGAACCTTCCCCCAAAACCTCCCGCCAGTCCCTTAGCATCAAACAAGCCTTCATGGGCGGTAAAGCAGACGGCAAGATCCACAGCCCCCATTCACCCAAAACAGGAGAGGAGCGGAGGGCGCTGAAAGGTAGACACCGTCTCCTTTTGGTGTGGTAAGAGGTCAATTCTAATCTCATCTGGCTAACTCATATATGCACATGTGTAGATGACTCCAGTCCACCGAGGGACAGAGCTGCTTGGAAAATTGGTATTGCTGGAATCATGCGGAAGCCCTTTGAAAAAAAGACTCCTGCTGGGGTCACATTCGGTGTGCGTCTTGATGACTGTCCACCTGCACAGAGCAACAGGGTGAGTCTCCTTCTCTATATATGTGTTTTAGAGAAAATGTAGTTTGGCCTTCAACGATGTGAGTGCTATGTTACTTCCAAACACATTAAATAGTGATTTCAGCCACAGTGGTGGTGTATCACCTATTGTGTAGGCTTCTGTTCAGATTTGACACAGTGATTGATTTGTGATATCTCGTCTGTGCAGTTTGTCCCTCTAATCGTGGAGGTGTGCTGCAACGTGGTGGAGGAGCGAGGTCTGGAGTATACAGGAATCTACAGGGTCCCTGGGAACAACGCTGCCATCTCCAGCATGCAGGAGGAGCTCAACAGCAAAGGCATGAATGACATCGACATCCAGGAAGATGTGAGTGACTGACAGCTGCGTTGCACAGTTCTGTGTTCCACTTTCCTAGCTGACATGTTTTAGCAGTGATTGTTTTTTTAAGGACTGCTTTAACATAATGCTGTCTCGATCTTTTACCTCTCTGCAGAAATGGCGGGACCTTAATGTCATCAGTAGTTTACTGAAGTCCTTTTTCCGAAAACTCCCAGAACCTCTGTTTACAAATGGTAGGATCTTGTAATGTTGCCAAAAGTTATTGCATCAACATTCCCAACAAATGAGGCCATGACATAATTTTACATAACCTCTTCTGTTCAACAGAGAAGTATGCTGATTTTATTGAAGCCAACAGAACAGAAGACTCGGTTGAGAGATTAAAGGAGCTCAAGAGGCTGGTGAGTGAAAATCTAATATTTTAAGTATTTATTTGAATAGGACATACCATTAACAGTGAAACTTCGTTATTGTCCATTGTTGCAGATCCAGGAATTACCCGATCATCACTATGAAACTCTGAGATTCCTCTGTGCTCACCTCAAGAAGGTTTCTGACAACTGTGAAAAGAACAAGGTACCACGGTTAACAGGGCCCGGCAGAGTTAATGTCATTGCCCAACATCCTCCACTCCCTTGTAAATCCAGAAGCCCAATGAGGATTATTTCATTACACCTGATTTACTTTGACTTAATCTGTTTAGATGGAGCCTCGTAACCTGGCCATAGTGTTTGGTCCAACGCTGGTCAGAACCTCTGAGGACAACATGACCAACATGGTCAACCACATGCCGGACCAGTGCAAGATAGTGGAGAACCTCATCCAGCAAAATGACTGGTTCTTCATTGACGACGGTGACGAGGATCCTGTTGTATGTGTCAGTTCCTTATTTTTATCATACTTATAATGGATGTCCAGTTTAATTTATACATATGGGTATTTAAAGCTGCACTAATCAATATTTATATATAAACAATTGCATATTTATCACCAACTGCAGAATCCAGAGCGTTTTAGCATCATTCAGTTTATTGTCTTAGCAACCAATATTCCCCCCATAACGAAGCCAAATCATTAAATTAATCTTTTAAGTATTAATTAAATGCAGCTTTAAATAAACGGTTATTCACGTTGTATTGGCGGTTATTCTCTTTCTTACCTCATTTTAGTCATTTTTCATTTTTTTCGGGTTGTTTCCTCCAGACCACAGCTGAGCAGGAGAGCACGGTGCAGTCTCAGCCTGTGCCCAACATCGACCACCTGCTCTCCAACATTGGACGAACCGCACCGTCACCGGGCGAGGTCTCAGGTAACTCACTGGGATCTTTCTCTCGGGACTTATTGCTCCACTATCAGCAAATTATTTTTTACCATGACAGTAAACACTATATTTCAATAATATTCTTAATGTAGATTCCAATGTTAAAGTTGTGTTGTATAGTCATATTTACTTGCAAGATTAAGTGTTGAGCGGTGTCTTAGTCGGTTATGCTAAGATAAGGAGCATCATGCCTGCTTTGAACAAAAATACAACCTCCAAATTTTATTTGTGTTTCTGTTAAAACAAGCTTTTTCAGTGATTTTTCAATCAGTACATTTTGGAAAAATTGCTGAAAAATACCTTGCCATATGTTGAGCCTTCTTTTAAAAATTAATTTATCTATTTTTGGATCAAAGTCTGTTTTGTTCTGATGTTGGCGTTTTGTTGGCCAAAGAGATTTTTACGTTTTTTATTTTTGTTAATTTCTTTGCTTTACTTTTATTTTTCTCTTTTGCTGAAGTCATTTTTTTTATTATCCCTGTGCTTTACCTGTGTTGAGACGACGACTCCTTTTCTTTCAGTTCTTTTCTTCCCTTCCTCCTCGTCTCTCACATAATCCCGGCATGTTCTTTCCCAAAGAAAATCTAACAAACAAAAAGAAACGATGGAAGTTTTAACCCTTCTGACCTCTGCCCTTCTGTGTGTAGTGTGTTGTTTCTCTCCCTTATCCTTGTCCAGCACTCACACATTACCCAATCTTGACACAGGCCAAGTGGGCGGCGTCTATCACTCGATGATGTCACTGATGGACTCTGTTTTGTCAGTGATGGACAGCTGGGACTGTAGGAAGAAGGACGAGTGTTGTGCCCAGTGTAGCTGCCTAGTCTGCAGAAACCCGCAGCTCTTTTAAATTTGGGCGAAAGGAGGAAAAGAGATAAAAAAGAAAGAAAGAGAAGTCGATGTTTGTCATTTTTCCTGTGGTGTTGCACGTCTCATATTTAAACCAATACCCTAAATTGAGGGGATACAGAGCGTTGCTGCTGTACTTTTCTCTGAAAGCCCTTCTGCTGTCTCTTGTTGTCTCTTAAGCTGATCGCAAGGACAAGTAGCATGGTACGGTCAACCTCAGGTTCTCTCCCGGTCATGTGGCATAATGTGTCATGATGTCTGAGGGCGGGGTCGTAGTGGTGGGACTGAGCTGGATGTTTCCCCCAGCACACACGCGTTTTCACAACAGCAAACCCACACATGCAACCACGTCTCAGGCAAAATAAGTATGTAATGACAGATGCAGTCTCACACATATCAGAAAACGGGGCTCCAAGCAGGCAGTGGTACTAGTATTTTCTGCAACTGGTAGTTTTGTTTTTTTTAAATTTTCAACTGCCTCCTCTTGTGTCTTTTTGTTGTTGTTGTTGTCGTCGTATGTCCTTATTTAAAAATCCTTGTCGTTTATCAGCAGACATCACATTGTCGACTACAGATAAACACGGCAACTCCTCATCTCATACCGTTACATAATGTGTAACACCTACCTCAGTCACTTACTGTACATGTCCCTCACAGTCTCCCAAACCAAGCCACATCTACACACTGACACGCATAGTGATCCTCAATTAAATCATCAATAGTCCCTTTCCACTGCAGGAACTATTTCAGGAACTTGAGGGATTTTAACCTGCGAGTCGACCGGACGAGCCACTTACTAAATTTAGTTTCTTTTCTCCGAGACTGTCCTTGTTCCCGGAGTAGTACTTTCCAATGGCCCCGGAATAATCAGAGCAAGTTTCCGATTTCCAGCGCCTACAGCTTCCATCCTCCCCAATAAGGAAGCACTGGATCCCACTGTATTAGGACGAGGGCTGGACAATACTCATCACACCTCGTGTTAAAAACTGATTTTTTTTTCCTCGATTGGCGCAAATGAGACTTTGCTTAATTTGTTATCATGGTCACATTTTAAAACACACAAGGATTCTAACAAATGTAAACTCTCATCAGATAGTCTACTTTTAAAACATGTGGTCTTGAGTTTTAACTCTGCGGGTCCCCTCATCCATTTCAATATCAGGGTCACCGTAAATACAAAGAACAGCACAGCGAAGAAATTGTACTTATTACTCATAATTCATAGTCCGTCTGATTTGCCTCATGCTCACAGTTCTCCAGATGCTGAGGAAAAGCAAACACGAGAGCTTTGAGTTCCTGACTTAAGTTCCTGTGGTCCCATAACTCCTGGAACAATTTGGGCTGAAAGGACTGAGGCTGCTTTTTTTTTTAATTAGCCGTAGTTTGCTTGTTTTTTTTTCTTCATTTGAGCAGCGAGAAAAGAGAGTTTTGTGTTTTTCTTTTTTGCCTTTTATGTTGCTGAAAATGACGGCCTACATGTTAAAGGGCACGGCAGGAATCTATGCAGCTGTTATACTAAGGCTTGCCTGCACCAGCTGTATCTACCACCACAACACACTCACTGATCTGTTCAGCTCAGGCCCCTCTCCGTCAGTCATCACTCCCTCTCCACTGTGACGTCTTTGAGTTGGGAAAGAATGCCCACGGCTGGTTGGTGGCTACGTGTGATGCTCTGTGACTGGCGTGTTTGTCCGTGATGTGCCGTCGTCCCATCGATACATGAGCATGAGCTGCTATTTTTGTCTTGGTTTAATGCCGGGTTTTTCCACTTCCTTTCCTCTCATCCTCCATCTCAGGCCTCGTCTGCTGCTTTGTCCACTGTTCCATGTACTGCTTAGTGTACTGCTTAGTGTGGTCTAGTGTCCTCACTTCTCTTTCTCTCGCTCACTCATCAAGCTGCCCACATTATACTCATCCTGTCTGTCAGTTTCACTCTGGATAAACTTTTAACCTCCCATCTCTTCTCTTCCTCTTATGTTGTTGGCTGTTTAGGGCAATTCACAGAGGTGACAGACATTTACTAATGACTCCTTTCTCTTTAATGCAGATTCAGCATGTAGTGATTCCTCCAAAGCAAAGGTAATTTCATCCTTGGGTTTAATGTAGTTACACATAAATTCTCTGCCATTTTTATGTTGTTGTGTTTTTTACATCAACGGGTCTTTTAAATTTGTTTTGGTTGTCTCTCAGCAGGGCTTGTGGGGGTCAGGAAAGGATCAGTGTAGCAAAGAGATGCTGCGCTCATCCTTATTTGCCAGCCGTAAACGTAAGAAGCCCAAGGACAAAATTCATCCCAGCAGTTCAGACGACGACCTGGATGGTGTGTTCTCCAAGAAGGAGCTTCCGGAGGAGGGCCAGCAGCAGGCTCTTTGGTCCCCAGACCGCCGGACCAAAGTGGAGGGGGAGACGGAGGAAACCAGCGAGAACGAGAAGCACAGAACCGACTCAGAGGAACAGCTGGACAAAACCAACAGGAAAGAGTCTCTCTCCAGCAGCCTGATGTCAGAACCCTCTCCCTCACTGCCCCCAGAACATATTTCCTCCACCATTCAGACTGCCTCCCCCTACGCCTCGCCGTCTCATTCCCCGAACCTCAGCTACCGCATGCCGATGGCCCACCAGTCCTCTCTGTCAGACCTGCCCTCCAACTACGACGACACCGTGTCCGACCTCGGTACGATGAACAGCACCAGCTCCCAAGCGTCGTTTCCCAGAGCGAGGCGCGGCCGGACCGTGGCACTGGGGCCAGAAGCAGGACCCAACGGGCTGGGAGCAGAGGTCTGCTCCATCACATCCGACTACTCCACCACCTCCTCCATGACGTTCCTGACCGGAGCCGAGCTCAGCACCCTCAGTCCTGAAGTGCAGTCTGTGGCCGAAAGCCGGGGCGGAGATGACGCAGACGACGAGAGGAGTGAGCTCATCAGCGAGGGTAGACCAATGGAGACGGACAGCGAGAGCGACCTGTCTGTGTTTACCGTCGGGAAAACCGATCAGAGAGAGCTCCAAGAAGCTCCTCGACCTCTCCCCTCTCACAGACTCATCGAATGTGATACTCTCTCCAGAAAGAAAGCCGCCAAACAGAAAACCGACAGCGAGTCGTCGCTTGAAGCAGCTCGGAGCGATAAAGATTCCAACAGACTGTCCTGTGTTGTGGGGTCAGTTAAAGGCTGTTCAACCGGCAGCCTCAGCTCCTCGTCTCGTAGTGAGCTGGATAAGACGGAGCCCGCATGGAAGCTGAAGATCACGGACCGACTGAAGGTGCGCCTGCGAACGTCTGTGGACGACATGTTTGGCGTGGGCAGCCAGAGGAGCCGGTCTCCGGAGGGACGCAGTAAGAAGAAGAACATCCGACGCAGACACACCATGGGCGGCCAGAGGGACTTTGCAGAGCTGTCCGTTTTGGGAGACTGGCCGCAGCATATTGGAATCGGTTCAGGCTCCCGGTCGGAACTGTCAGCCGTGGACCGGCTTAAGCCCAAGTGCAGCTCTCAAGACTTCTCCATCGGGGACTGGATCGCCCGAGAGCGCCACCGCACCAGCAATCCCGAGGTCAGCCTGGACTTCCTTGAACAGCAGGGGGCGCTGTGCAGCGCGCACTCTCAAAACCTCAGAGCCTCCTCGTCCTCTGAGCTCCCACATCGTCCGGCTGAAGCGGTGAACGGGGACGTCCCCCAGAGTAAGAATCTGAGCCTTTCGGCCACGGCGCACCCGCACAAACTCACCAGTTCGCAGGTGGTTCACTCACGATTCTATCAGTACCTGTGACGTGTGGATGTTCTTTGTCTGTGAGACGTGTCCTTAACTTGGGAGTCTGTCAGTAGTAATGTCTGTGTGACCAATGTTAGTGAATGAGCATGTTGTACAAAAAAACCGTCTGGAGTGTGTGTAAGTGATGCGTGTGCTTGTGAAAAGAGAATTACTGTACACAGGGATCGATCACATATATAAGGCATGGAACTAAATATTGTTTATACCTTTTTAATTTTTTTTTTTTTTTTTAAATGACAAATGACTTTGGGATTGGTCAGCAGGAGGATTTCCTCCCTCCTCATCCAAATTCCTGTTATGCTGAAGATTGACAGGACCTGTTGCTCATGAAACAAAAGTATGTGCAAGTGAGTGTGAGCCCCCGGAGTTAAGATTGTTTTAAAGGTTTAGCTAAGTGGCTTTAAGGATGAACTGACCTCTAGGATGAATAGGACTAAGTGGGGGGGGGAAGAGAGTAAAGATTTTTAGTATTGCAGAGGAACTATTTTTGTGAAAAGAAAGTTATGGTGTTCAAAGTCAGTGAGTCTTTCGGTAACCAAATGAAGAATGTACAGACATGCTTGCTGTAACACTGACTAAAAGCTTTAGATGCTCGTGTTTCACTCTAAAGTGTACATATCCTTATTTTTGTGTGTACTTGATTTGTTTTTGGTACAGCCTGTGTGTGGACTGCTTACAAGCTCTCTGCTGTCAACAGGGCCTTTCCAAAGGTACAAAGGCGACAAGGAGACACTGGAGTTATGCAAACTGGAACCAGTCATTGTTCGTCCCGGCAATGCAGTTTAAAGGAGCAGTGAACAACATCCCTCCAATGCGAATGTCACGCTGTGTTTCAGTGTTTGTGGTTCACACATCCCAGTCAGTGGTTTGCAAAGAGGAAGAAAAAGAATATGGGTAATGAAATCTGAAAAAAGTCAAATGTTTCTTCACAATAGGAAGTGCCTCACAATCAAATGTTAAGGGTGCCATATTGTCTTTGTTGAGAAACACGAAGATTTTACTGTGAATGACGTTTTTATTGTCGACTGTCATTCTACAGGTAATGGAACAAAATGCCGAGCTTCCATTCCTTAGGCATTCCACTCTGGTCTTAACATGTTTTATACTTTTCTTTTCCTCCTCCTGTTTTTTCTTCTTTCTTTTTTTGATTTTAACAGAACTTGAATTTTAGATATTCCTTGTAAAATAGGTAACTTAAATGTACATATTAATGCCATGTTTTAGCTGCTTTACTTGACATTTCCATCAGATTGCAGGATTGAGTACAGTATTGTGAGATGATGCTCATGGGGCCTGTGTGGGGGTTGTGGGCAGTGTGGTACTCCTCTGCGGAGAGAGGTCCCTGTGGGAGGAAACATCTGATCGAGCGGGACCATTTGTACCAATGCTGTGTTCCTCTGACGTAGAGGGGTGTGAGTCCTGAAACACTGGAAATAAATTTTGTCAATGGCAAAAATTCTCCCGCATGTTTTTTCTTTTCCGCAAAAATCTAAAGATGTTGAAATACAAGACACCAGTCACATACTTGTGCAGGTTTGTACACTCAAATGACAAAGGCAACAAACGCTACATTTCAAAATGCTTTATATACAAGTTGCACATACAACATAAAGACTTAAACAATATAAGATTTATACACTTTGTACATCAGCTGACTAGAAACCACTGACAATAAGAACAGACGGCGGGGGGTCAAGCCATTTAACACAAAGGTCAAAGAAATTCACAAAATAATAAAAGTTCAGCATAGTTAACAGAATGCAAGTTTAGGAGATAAAGATCAAGAACTGTATTTGCAAACTAAATATTCTCAACATTTGTTTCAGCATAATGCCATCTGTCAAGCACACACTTATTTTGTATTCATTTTTTTTTCTCCAAGTTCTACAATAAAACCGCGTCAGACTTTGCACTTTTCAATATTTCAGGAAAATGAAATCGTGATCTGTGTTGGAGTTATCAACAGAATGCACAGGTCAGACGAGGCCTTCCCATATTTACTCATCTTCAGCATCATGTGGGCTCCTAACAACAACATCTCACCCACAGTAAGGCACAGTGACTAAAAGAAGGGTTCAACCCAGATATACAGTATGAGGAGGGGAAAATGATTTTTGTATGGACAGGGTTTGTTTTTTTCTTAAGTACAACACAAGTTAAACATTGTGCCTTCGTTTTGTGAAGCAACTAATGACCGATGCAGTCAGACGTCGACTCAAAGACACGGTACTATTGTAAGACACTGAACAGAGACTCTAAGAAACAAGTCGCAGCTCATGATGAACACAATAATCAGGAAGTCAGTTGGCAAAGGTTATCAGAAACTGGCAGCCTTTAAAAAAGATAAATCTCAACTTAATGAGCTGATCTTCACAGGGGGAAACATTTTGTGCTGCAAAGCGCTCAGTTAATGTACCTGGTTTGGAATGAGACAGATCGCCCCATTGGGCCTCATGTTGATCCTCTTTTTGTCCACCAGAGGGAGCACTAGTCCGTTTATTCCGACAACAGAGAGCAAAAGAACAGTTCATATCTGACATTTAGCCATCATCCTTATGACGGGTTTCTGGTCAGAACGTGGTGAAGAAGACGCAGAGGCTCCTGTTGCACATGCAGGTGCTGCGATTCCGAGTGGAGCTACATTTCAGATGGGACAGCAGGTTGTGGGTTTGATCGGGGTCAGAAAGATCTGTTGCATATTTTGCTGTAGTTGCTGGCCGGGTGGGGTGTGTGCGGCGTGTGGTGGTGGCGGTGGTGGTGGTGGGTTCCTCAAGAGGAGCAGGCTTAGCTGTCGTCCTCCTCCTCCTCCTCCTGCTGGTCCTCCTTCAGCACCTCCGGCACCCGGAAACACTCCTCGAAGAAGTTGACCAGGGACTGGCTCAGGTGCTGCTGTGTCCCTTCGCTGTGCAGAAAGTGTCCTTCGTCTGGGTAGATCTGCCAGTGGATACAGAGCAATGGATTGGAGTCTAGTATAATCTCATCTTGACCCTAACCTTACCCTTAACCTTCCATATCTATCTACCCCTGTGTGCTGGGGTGTCAACATGAAAACGGGGAACATTTGCAGACCCCAACAAATGTCCATTGTACATGTAGCAGTGAATCGGCGGCTCACCTGTAGAGTGTAGTTGGCTTTCTCGCTGATTAAATGGTTGATAAATTTGGCTGTATGCTGGAAGTGAACCTTTTCTGTGGTGGTGGGGACAAGAATGAAGAGGAACATTGGACAACAATCACAGTCAAATAGTGTTTCACTCTCTGCAGTATTGAGGAAAATGAAATAAATATACACATATATATATCTGAGACTATGTCTCTGTTACCGTCAGCAGTCGGGTGAATTATCAGGAACTGTTTCTCCAGAAGCAGACCCGCTCTGTGTGCTAAATTTGCCAACTGAAGGAAAGAGGAAGTGGAAAAATCCACAATGTCATCAACATCCTCTGAATAATGATCTCCTCCTCCGCCATCATCTAATTTAACAAAAATGATTTTGTTGCATTTATTTGATAACGAGACAGAGGAGTTAGAACTCTACCGTGTATACTCGGGAATCCGTCTTTAAGCCGAGGTATCGTTCAGAAAATGCAGATGCTGCAATTTGGAAAAGACAAAAAAAAGAAGAAAAAATCAGTTGCCTTTACACACTGTCCCCAGACGTTTTCAACACGTCCACAAAAGAAGGGAACCGAGACAGTTTTACCATATAGCTCAAAATCTGTGATGGGTGAGACTGCCGTTCCACATTTGAGTTGGGTAAAATCCTCAGAGCTCAATAGCATCGTGGCTAAATATCCTCCATAGGCCTGAACAATGGCAGAGAAGACAATGAATTCCACGTCAGTTGCTGTATCTCTATGAAGGGAGGCAGATAACCGAAGTCAAACTACAGGGGCCTCTTTGATGGTGTGTTCTTACCTTTCCAAAAACTCCCATCCGATTCTTATCAATGTAGGGCTCTTTAGATATGAACCTGAAAGTCAAAGACAAATAAGTTAAGCTTGAAAATAGCTGGGCAGTTTGCTGCAGCCGTGCTCACGGTCCGAGTAGAGGTCTGACCTCAGCGCCTCCAGCTGGTCCCTCTCCTCTAACTTCCCCAGCTTCCTCCTGACTTTGTGGAGAAGGTTGGTGCCCTGAAAGCCGCTGCCGTGGCCGTCGAAGCGGATCACAATGGTGCTGAAGCTGCTGACCAGAACCGTGTCCCAGTCCACCTGGAATTGCTCCGTCACCATCTGCCCACCGGGCGTACCGTCCCTGTGCAAAAAAATAATATTGACAGGATGATGACGATAAACTTTAAGGAGCGGCTGATTTCTCAGAGATTAATATTAGAGGCCTTATGGGTATCTTGATAGAAAGTGACTATTTCTGTGTGTTCAGTGTTAAAACTGGTCAAGTCTAAATAATAAGAACACCTTATAAACTAAGAAATCAGAGTCTAATACAACGTAAAATAAGATTACACTTTATAATCAGGATGCTCTTCGGAAATTTGTCTTGCGTCCCAAGACGATCCCTATTCTGGTTTTGATTATATTCTACAATAACATCATAGTGCTGAATCAATCTACGATCCTATCAGTTGAGTGACAGGAAACTATTTTAGTCACTGGTTATCTTTTATGTAATGCATCGGGCAAAAAGATGAAACATTAGTTGTTTCTCTAGTCGCTAAATTTGCTGCTGTGCTGTAAAAAAAAATATTCAAAGAACAAACAATCAATTTTTTTTTTTAAATGGATCCTAATGAAATATTCACGGTTACCTTTGCCTGGGCTTGTTAATTAGCTGAAGACTTGCATTACAAAATCAGGGAAGGAGTTTGAAAGAAATTTAACAAAACTAAAAGGCTTCAGCAAAACAAAAAACACTGTTGAGTTGCATTGTGGGTAAATGTTGGCTCCATTATTAAAAGGATTTAAAAATCAGGACATCTCAACCTTCTTGACTGTTCTGTTTTCCAATACGACACTTGTTTTGTTAAAACGATGAAGAAAGTCATTTTTAGTAGCGGTGATGTGAGATTCATACGTACACTAGCAGCAGTAAGGGGTAATGGGCAGTTTCCACGAATCCCGCGGGCTTCAGGATCTGCATCGTCAGGGCTACAACAGGCAGGACAGGGTAAATGGAGATAGTATAACACACGGCGACTGGCAGGTGTAGCGTGTTTTTGGCCAGTCAACGTGAAAGTGGACACGTACTGTAGTCGTCTATGGTGATGGTCTTGTACTCCAACTTGGGCATCTGCATGTTGTTGTACGTGTTGTTTACTCTTTCATTGGTCTCCACGTCAAACACCTCTGCAGGGAAAGAGAGAACACGTCCTTTGCCGTAATCTATCAGTGAAAACACGTTTTTTCTGTGACTTCATGGTGATGTAGAGGGACTGTACTCACTCTGTTTGTCCTCAGTGCTATAGATGGCCGCACTTGGTATATCTGGGCCTGAAAAACAATTAACAAGAATGTAATGATAGAAGTTATTGTAACAAAACACTGACAAAAGACCCAAAGAAGACCAGTGATCAAAGCTCGAACAAAACCGTTCTCTGCAACAGACTCGTCTCTGCCTTATCTCAGACAGATTTGGAGACAGGCCTCTCAGCCAGCTCTACTGTTAATAATCTACTTCTGTCCCATGAGGAAGTAGCTTATCATTTCACAATGAAGTTACTCTCCAAAGATCCAATTAATGAAGAAAGCCACCGGCTCTTTCCATCCCCGGAGTGAGCCCCATAAACAAATCAACTTCCATATAACTCCATTGTTGTGCCCCACAGTTGGAGAGAGAAAAAATGAAAAAAGTCTCAGAGGAACACGAGGAAAACATCTACTAAACAACAACACGATGCAAACCAAAGGGCTCGGTCTCCTTTCCATTCATCAGATAGTAAAAATCGGAAAGCCACACCGTCTCTGCCAGCAGCTCGGGAGTATTCACATGGCTGTTGGCACGCAGTCCGACGAGACACTTATTTCTGTGGCTAATCACACGGTTCCAGCAGTGGTGTGAGGTTATCTGCTGATTTCCAGTTCGATATATAAGCTCTCTAGCTCATTTGGAGCAAAAATTCAATCAGAGTTTCCACCGCGTCTCCCAGAGGACCTCTCAGGAGCGCTGGCATGTGAAAACACTGTCCGCTGTTACATACAGAGCCTTGGCAAAAAGAGATTCAAGGGCGACGACGCTCACCTTTGCAGTTGAGTAAGAAGTACTGCATGTTGTGGCTGAACGAGACGTCCACGTAGCCGCACTTGAACTCACAGGACAGGCAGCAGCGGTTGAACGGGGGGATGGTGTCGGCGCTGCGGGACGACACCGAGTTGAGCATCGTCACCTTCAAACAGCACCCGCAGAAAACGCAGACGCTCTTTTGACTTCCAGTAACATCCTACCTGTACAAGTGGCGTCGCTTGGGGTCGTCCTCTGTGCTCAGGAAGTAGCTGAAAAAACATCCAGACGTCACCATCAAACGATGAAATACCCTCAACCCTGCAGCACTCCATGGTAAACATGCGTGAAAAATATCGAAAAACGTCGTACATGAGGCTCCTCTCGTGATTGTAGGCCAGGATTCTGGTGATGTCCCAGTCTCCAGAGGTCAGGGACTGAAGGATGTCTGTGCTTGTGTTGGGCTGGACAAGAATAACACAGGGGAACACTGAACACACTGTACCAAGCCTCAAGGGACAAATGCTATAGAGACAATATTATTAAGATTAGGCCCAAGGTCGGCTCCAAAAGTCTCCAATCTAACTTGATATTTTTGCCTTTACCTACCATCGAGGTAGCCATAGAGATGTGGAAGAACTTTCCTCTCCCACCCTGAGGTATTGCTCGGGTGAAGAAGAACTTGTGTCCGTCTTGGGAAAAGAGTGGCATCTCATTCTGCAGAGAGGAGAGAGAGAGAGAGAGAGAGAGAGAGAGAGAGAGAGAGAGAGAAAACAAACAGTCCAAAACGCCTGCTGGGTCTTTTTTGTGTCTCCTGTCATTCACTCGTTGAGGCTCCGACGCACAGAGCGAACGCAGCGTGTGTTGTGATCAACTACCTGTCTGTGCAACCAGGTGTCACTCTCGTCCTCGTGTTTCTGGAACAGAGAAAGAGGGCACGAGTGTGAAGCTCACAAAAGAATAAATCTGTCAGCATTCCTTATTCTTTGTCAACAAATCACATGGAAGACTAGTGTGTAAGTCCGTCACAGTACTGAACCTGTCAGCAGCCCTAATCCCACTTGTAATCCCACAAATCTTAAAAAGTTGTTCAATTTTGATAAATGTTCAATTCAATCCAATGTTATGGGGGTGTTATTGACACAGTATGACGGGGGTATCAATTTATTTTAGTATTTGACGAAAAAAATGTTGAATAGGTAGCAAAATTGTACTTGAATTAAAAAGCTGAGTAATTTCATAAAAATCTTTAAACAGCTGAGCTCTGTAGTTTTTAGCAAATTTGACACGAACAGGACCAAATTGTGCACTTGAGAGGGGATTGTGAGCTGCAGCTTCGGTGAGCTACTGAGTATTTGCAGCAGCAGAGTGTGTGTGTGTGTGTGTGTGTGTAAATACTGTAGTTATAAAAACGGACATCTATGGGATGTTAAGCCATATCAGGCGTCAAATGAAGTCTTGTCGTTGGATTTATTGACAGTGAGAAAACACAGCAGCAGACTTCACACTTTTACCCCAAGAAAATGTGCCAAATGTTACACCTTGATGCAGACTCCAGTCGTCGCCTCGCACAGTGTCAGGATAGAGTTGTTCTGCGCTCTGTTCAGCCAGTTGATGGCCAGTTTGGTGCTGGTGGCCCATTTCACCATGGTGATGTAATATTCCCTACTGGGAATACCCGAATGCGGGGAACACATCAATACCACTGACCATACTCCAGTGCTATTTGTTTGCCTCTTCAACAAGGCACCCGCCCGCGGGTACCACTCACCCTATTCGGGGGTCATCGGGTTTCTTCATCACCACCGTGTGCAGGGGTCCGTTGAGGCTCACCACAGACAAGTGCACTACAGGGTTTTCCTCCCCAGCCTGCAACAGGAGATTACACGGCTCAGACTGGATCTTAGTCTAAGGCGATGACGAACTGGCTTTCTGTTGTCTTCAGCTGAACTAGATCTATTAAGTCTTCTGTGTACACTGGTAGAATGTAAGGACATGAGTACAGTAATTACGTACAGGATTTAAGGTTTTATGATCATTTTTACCAATCTACTATTGACTGGAACAGATTAAACTATCAAGCAGCATCAAAATATGTTAAAGTTAGCTCTAACCTGACAGCACTGAAATGCTGCATGTCCATTAACCAGTAATGCTCCAATAATACATAGCATATATGATACATCTAGGATAAATCTGATAATCTGAATTGATTGCCAACCAATAATACCACCTGAAACCACTAGGGGCACAAAAAGTTGTCGGTTGCCTCTTAAAGTGAAAGATCTCAGTACTTCTCACTCTGTCTTGTGTTGGAATTCAACTTGCCTTTGGATAGTGATACTCCAGGTTGGCAGGGTACGGCATTCCTGTGAAAAACGGGACTTCCATCTTTGGCACCAGCGAGTCGTTGATGGTCATGTAGGCCAGCCGCAGCCCGTCTGGAGACCACCAGTGGGCAACGTGGGTCTGCAGGACCTCCTCTGAAATATAAAGCCACCAGATAACGCACACATTGAGAAGAATGCACGAAATCGAATATCAGAAAAACATTTAGCAAGATGTGGAACTAAATGAGTTGTGCATTTCATAGTCTTTTCTACCTGTATCTCCTTATTCTGCATGATCATGATTATGATTATGATTACATTTGACATTTGAAATCCAAATACACTTATCCAGACGCTGGGTTTTTATATATACCATGTCGATATAGATGTCAAGCTTGTGAATGAAAATGATCACAAATTCATAAGAGTCATGGTTAAAACATGATCATTATAGCTGCATGAGCTGCCATCTTCATTGATCGTGACCAACCCAAACAGAACAACTCCCCGCTCATGGTCGGGAAACTTTTCGTGGGCCTTTTTCTTTTCTCTCTTCTTTCTTCCCTTCATAAGCTTTGGGAAAACAATACTGTAAAAACAGAGCTATCCTTGTCTTGCCTTATTTAAGAGTTTGCTGGTGGAGGTGGAAAACAAAGCCTGGAAACATCCCCTGGTCGTTCAGACCTGGGCCTTGGTCGACGGACAGACGTACTGTAACTGTGGGAGCAGACGGTTTTCGAGGAAACCAAGACAACAGATGCAGAATCAACTCAACCACTTCCTCAGAATTAAAACTGGATTATTTCTGAAAGCTTGCAGTGCAAAACACGTTCCCTCCCTCACTGGTGAGTGACTTTCGTCCAGCAGGGGGCAGAAGAACTCTATGAAAAGCACGACTCTCGACACTGCACTGCACCTGCATGTGGAGATCCAGACAAAAGCTCAACCTTGATGAGGCCTGTGAGATGAGACTTTGCTATCAGTGATGATGTCAGGCAATACTTATTTTTTTCATTTTCCTCATTTCCTTCAGAGGTTAAAGTCTGTTACTACAGGGTCAGGGTGGACCAAAAAAACCCAACACAATTTAGCTTTGAAATTGTCAACAGTCGTTTAAAGACATAACAAGTTTGCTGCAGTGGAGCAGGATTTTTCAAAGCCTTCGCCCACAGAACCCGTTCTCCACTATTCCTTTAATAACTAGTCGTCCTCTTCTAGGGGAAAAAAAACAAATATTTGAGTAATTATTTTCTGAAGGTCGGAGGATTTAATAGGACCCATGGCATGATGTTCTTTAAAAAAGTTGCCTTGTAACCATAGGATACACACTGAAGAAGGAAAAATAACGTTTGTATTTTCCTGTAACGACTGCACAAAAAGATGGGGGGGTCTCGTCTTGCTTGTCCTCACACATCTCCCGTGACGATAAGCTGTGAGGTTGATGTGACAGCGTCCTCTGTGCAGGGCTCACCGCCGTCGGGGGCAAACGTACGGCTGTCTGAACTGCCATCAGCAGGAGAGGGACCAAAACCTACAGAGCTTCAGACGGCTGCCCATTTGAGAAGAACACGTATTGTTGTGAGAGCTCTCTCACACCATCCATCTCCCAACGCACAACAGGAGACTATAGTTTCTCCGCGACTTCGCCATCTTTAATCTCCTGATCAAAGTTGTTGATGCTTTTATTCTGACAACTGAGGAGTAATTATCCACACCGATTCAAAGCATTTGAAAAAGGTTTCAGAAGAAAAATGTGAATCATCTCGTATAACAATGCTGCAGATAATGAAATGAAAAAGACAATGATTTGTTTGAAGGGCAGTGGGAAAAAAATTGAAAACTGGAACTTTTTTGAACTTTTATGCAATAAATCATTTAAAATGATTGCAAATTATTGAAAGCTGTAATTTTCAAAATGAAACATGTTGATGCAGATATTGTATTTCACTTACACTCACCTGTTTTACCTCTTTAAAACAGACCACTACAACACTGTGATGGGGACAGTCACTGCTCAAAACAAAGTTTATATTCGCTCATTTATATACCATATTCAAACAACTTCTGCCAAATGTGTCTTACCAGAACAATATAGTCCAATACAATACTGTGAGCAATATGTGTGTAAACATGACCTTTGTTTTTGTGAGACAGTCGCTTATCCGCCACTAAATCCATGAAGTACAGTGGGAAAATACTGCGAGGCAAATCTTTCTTTAGCATTGAAAATGGATTACAACTGTCATCGTGTCCTGTGCCAACAACAAAGAAATAATCCCACTGATGAAAAAGCTATTAGAACCAACCCTGAAGCAGCTCATGCATTGGATCAGATTTGATCTCTATAGTAACTGTCATTTTGCAATTATATTGTACAAAATCGCCGCAATCCTAATCCCAAATCGGCATCTGAATAATTCCCAAACTATTAAAATGACAAAACCAGAAATCGAAGTCTTCATTTTCTAAACATCACACCTATAAACTTTATTATACACAAGTGCACCGTGGAGATACTAGTCTTGAATATGTGCAGTTACCGTAAACAAAGCCGTATTCAAGTGGTGTGCAATTGCAATGTCTGTCTCACATATGCAGTCATCAGAAAATGTCTCGTGTTAATTTACAAGCATATTGGCTTTTGAACATCTGCTCAGTGAGATTGCAGCGCTGCACACATGAATTAATTAAAATTGCTGAACACAAAGATGAGCTATGGAAGTCTAGTGAAGGAGGGGCACTGAAACGCAGCCAGATGTGCTCTTTCAAATAGAACAATGCACATTTGCAATGCAATGCACTGTAGGAGGTAGAGACGGTCGTCCTCCAACACAATGGTGGGCGGTTCGATCCCCGCGTCCCCCAGTCTGCATGCCGATGTGTCCTTGGACAAGACACACATCCTTAAATTGCCTCTGACTGAATGTGTGAATGTGACCTGTGCTGTTAAGCGATCTGAGTGGTCTAGAAGAGCGCTGTATAAATACAGTCCAGTTACAGTTGAACCGTCAACTTTAAAGTCCCCCTCCAGTCAAAGAAGTGTTTTTCTTCTGTTTCTGTCCTCTGAAAGGTTTTTGTCACTATCGAGGTGTTTTCACATTCCTCTTCTGGAGTAGGAGATCTCTGTGCACCCGGCTGCAATTTGAAATTCAAACGAATCCTGGGCAAGCTAGATTTGGTGCGTCACAAACACAGAAAACCAATTGCTATTGAATATGCGAATGCAGGCAAAGAAACCGGAAGCTTCCAGCGCACGCAGAGGCAACGCGTCCACGAGAGGACGGCAGGTGTGTCAGCAGACAGTTAAAACAAAGCAGACGCAACCCATCGAAGCCTAACATGTCCGCAGCGGGTCAACTTGTTGGGGCCCCTGCTGGTAAGTTTCACGACTTGGTGATCCCTGCGCTAAAGCCTATATCAATTCCGTGGGCTGAAGGTCGGAGCCCCTGTGTGTAGGCAAGTACCCAAAAGCTTCCCTTTGACAACTGCTGTCCTGTAGAACTGGCCACGCACTTGTTTTAAACGCTTTCAGCTCGTGTGCTGGCGTCCCCTCTTCTCCCGGCCCTTTTCTGTTTCAATATGAAAAGCTGTGCGAAACGCAAGGTCCATGTGGTTTTCCCAGCCCGGTGTGTCAGTACTTGACATACTTGAACCTCACCAGGCACCTTCAGGATTCATTGACATGCAGGCTGTGAGCTAGGCCTCGTCGTCCATACGTTAGTGTCCAACCACACCAATGATGCTGCTGCTGCTGCTGAATGGGAGCAAATCCCTGTAGCCAGCGACCAAACACTGGTAGAAAGAGTTTCCGGAGCAGTGGAAGCCGTTTGTTCTCGCAGCACATTGATCCAGTGTTTTTAAATTGAGATGTTCACTGATAACATGAAAGTCTTCTGACCAATTTTGAAACCAATTTCATTCCTAACCCTTCTTTGATTTGGGTTTATTCTGAAGGTGACATATATCTTTGAAGAAAGTCCACTCTATAGGGACATGATATCATCCTGGACCTCGTTGTGTTTAAGTGTAACTTCTTGTGGTCGACTTACCCTCATACAGCCAGTCAGCGAGGCCGTTGAAGACAACCCCCTCTTGGCCAGTGGAAACCAGGCGGATCGCTCGGCTCTCTATCGTTGTCTTGTAGTAGATGTTGTTTTCAAATATGAAGATCTGGACAGAGGAGTGCAGAGCATAAGTCTCTTTATCGCTGTTTGCAATCTAAGACTCTGTCGCCAAACCCTTGAACTTTCATTTCCTGCAGTGCAAAGCAGAGCACATTTTTCCTCAGCCTCTGCATCTTTATCCACAGTACAAGCCCTCTACGCCGAACCCACTTGTGTCTTCTTCACAACACGTCTTATTGTTAATCCAGAGAGAAGCACAGCTACCGACTTAATAACACCTAAAAAATGGATATAGTCTCAGTCAACACCTGCCTTAAGCACTGTATTAACGGGTATTTGTCTCATTACGGTTCCAGCTGGATTCCTCCCCAAAGTGTAGGAAACCATTTCTGTTGCTAATCAAGGCGCTGGAGCAGGCTGAGGGCCTGCAGGCACACACACACACACACACACACACACACACACACGCACACACACACACACACACACACGCGCGCGCACACGACTGAGGACATACACAAGCACAAACACATTTTTCCTCCAGTGATTACTGAGACATTATGCTGTCTTCTGGGTTGGACAGTGGCGGTGCTAAACTGCCAGTTAGACTGCGATGCCATTGCCTGAAGGAATTAAGACACACCGCTGGCAGATGTGACACACGAAACCCTCCCGTCAATCCACTC
This sequence comes from Scophthalmus maximus, assembly GCF_022379125.1. Classification (NCBI taxonomy): domain Eukaryota; kingdom Metazoa; phylum Chordata; class Actinopteri; order Pleuronectiformes; family Scophthalmidae; genus Scophthalmus; species Scophthalmus maximus. The sequence continues at coordinate 17,595,914 of NC_061519.1, forward strand.
CAGGGTTTCCGTTGCTTCGTCTGCGACCAGTATGAGGGAGATGGATGTGGGCTTGATTGGGATCTGAAGCTCCCGCTGTGTTCGGTATAGCTGAGCTGTCAGCTGAAAGCTCCTCGGTTAAATGTAAGCCTCAAAAATCGCCACCAAAGAATAAAGAAACTAAAAAAAAGACTCTGATCTATGGCCGCTGTAGAGAAAATCAAAGTTTCGCATTGTGGGATCAACATCTGAGGAAAACAGATCAATGCAGGGCAGCCTAAAGCAAAGGAAGCTGGTGGTACATGGTGCATGGGACATAAAGAAATTCACATGCAGGCAGCTTTCAAAGAACTGCTGAAACACTGAATTCTCTCTTTTTAATTACTATGAATCATACCATGGGAAAAAAAGTTACCTCAAAACTCAGCAGCGAAACCTGGATTCAGCTTCACAACCGTTACGCCAAATTATTAAAACATACATCAAGTGTCTGGGCTCAAACACAGCTAAACCCCATCATATTTAGTCATAAATGACTTAACGGCGACCCTGAACGGCCTCAGAAAACTGGAGTAATTTGTAAAGTAGGTGGCAATCCCATGGACTTGTAAATCTTCAAGCGAAAGATGAAATGAGAGAAAAAAGAGGATAAGCAAAAGGAAAAAAGAAAAAGGAAAAAAAGAAACGCTTCTAAAGTGTGGTGAGATGAAGGTAGCGGCATCAAAGATACCTGTGGTGTTCCAACAGCAGGGTTTCATATTTGTGTTCGAGTATGTCCATGTGTGTTTTTAATTGCTAAATATTGTCCAATTTTGTCAAACAATACCTTCATTTGGTTTAATATTTACTCTTGAATCTACCCGTCCCTTCTTCCCTCCTCTTTCGCGTGAGTATAACCTCTTTCTCAGGTGAGTGTGTGCGAGAGAGTGTATGTGTGTGTGTGTGTGTGTGTGTGTGTGTGTTGACCCAGCCTCACTGATTGCTCTGTCATGGTAGAGTAATTGCTTGTGGTTTAATGAGGGGAGCGCCGCAGCATTCATCTCCCTGCTCCTCTCACGATACATCTGATGCTTCACTGCACACAGCCACACTGCCACAAACACACACACCTCTCTTTTTCATGCACTATTGAAACACTTTATGATAAATTGCTCAAATTCTGATAAACATAATGGGAAATCATTATATTTACATTATATTCACACAACGCACGTCCAGGTCCAGGTCAGGTCAAACGCGAGAGCTCGTGTCATTTGTCTCGCTTAAACTCCGCTGTTCAATAAATCATATGCCGAGCGACAGTAGCAGCATTGTGGAAGGAACAATCAGGTTACCATATGCATATTAATCTTTTTTCTTCCCTCGGCAGGCAAAGTCTCATCATCTGCTTGAAATGTGAGTATTTTCTCACAGCAATGCATCTGTAATTGAATCAAATGATACCATAAGAGCAATTATGGAGGAAGAGAAAGCTTTTAAATCATAGCTGCAGAAACACAGGACTGTCCGTTGTCCAAGCACAGCAAAACAGAAATGAATTTAATGTCACCAAAGTAAAAAAAAATATATATATATATATATATATATATGTGTGTATATATATTGATTGGATTATGTGAGAGAATAAACCCAAAGATTATCAGGTGCTTGAATCAATGGCACTTCTGAGCTCATTAAACGATAAGGCTTAATTAGATTTTTCCCTACCGTCAGCAAATCCCATGAAAAGACCAAAACCAACAGCGTGTCAGTCATCTCCTAACTCTTTCTTTATCGAATACTCAAAGCCTCAAACCCACTGACAACTACTGACAGATTTATCTCTTTAAAAATGGATAACAAATATATTGTTTAATTAAAAAGAGGCTGAGTCATGTCCTACAACAGCTGATCACTGTAGTTCTTTCTCTACTCAAACAGGAGCAGAGAGTACATTTGTTGGGACGATTTGGCAACGAACAGCATGTGAATAAGGTCCTGAACAAAAAACACCACAAGGACAAAACATTTAAAAAACAAAATACATCATTTGCACCCTTGGTTTTCTGATCTAACCGCCCATTTGCAGGATGACATGCTGTGTCAGTGCCTTCAGAAACCATCACAGGTTTATCTTTTTTTTCAAGTTTTAAATTAAATTGTATTGTTTGTTGTTTTTTTAATCTGTTATACAATATTTTGTAATTAGCATTTTTTTTCATTATATATTTTTTTGTGTTTTAAAATCACTTTTTACTGTATTTCATTGTCATTTTTTTCCCCTTCTTAGCATTAATTTTTCGGCTCGTCAGTCAATTGTGAAGCACTTTGAACTGGGCTGACTGTAGGACTTGATTGATTCACAGGCAAGGGTCATACATATAGAAGGACACTGGACGACAAATCTCTCAAGTTAGTCGTGTTTTCTGATGCAGTTTGTGATTTGTAAATCGAACAGTGAAACATCTTCATGTTAACACATAATCAGTTGCAGAACCTGTGACTGACAGCTCGTGAGAATATAGTCCTTTCACAAGTTCAAAAGATTTAGAGATTGGTCTACACAGTGTAACTGACCCCTCTGAATTTAATAATAGACTTGAAATTATGTTTTATGAAGTTGAACAAAAACTCTAGTTGACTCTAGGTCACTGTGGTTCAATCTACCGCTGCTAATGAATGCTCGGATGGAGAGAAGCCATTAATTAACGGTGTTGAATCCAAGAACTTCAGAGAAATGGTTTCTCTGGGGTTCTCCTGTAGTGAATGAGTGAAATTGCAGAACAGAACTGCAGTGAAACCAAATTTACGACACACACACAAACACACACACGCGCGCGCGCACACGCACACACACACACACACACACACACACACGCACACACACACACGCACACACGCACACACACACGCACGCACGCACACTCACTCACTCACTAGTCAGTGCCATGTGTTTGCTCCCAGACAGAAACCCCAGACTGTCCAGGCCACAGGTTGTGCCACTGAGATGCCATCTGCCACTGTGGCTCTTAAAAATAACAAATTTGGCTTCACTGTCACATTGACAGAGGTCAAAGCAAAGAAAGTTCACCCTTGGACCTGTACTGCCGGCATTTTACATGAACCTCTTATCGCCATGTTTGTCGGTTCCACTGTGACGAAACATGAGTCACTGCCGAGCCTCCTCTGCCGCACCGAGCGGTTTCCGAGAGCTGCCCACCCGTGTGCCTGTATTCAGTGTGTGTTATCTCGGGGGCACGGCCTCCTTACCAGCTGCTGGCCTCGGGGTCCCCATCCAGCAAACTGCAGGGCAGCTTCATGCACCTCAGGGGGGTTCAGAGGCCAAGTTTCCCTGTGGAGATGACGCATTCAATAATTAATGCAGTATTTGTCTGTATGGTCACTGCACGCACAATGAACGCCGTGTAACTGAATACAAATGCACAGCAAGAGCAAAGAAGTCAATAGTTTTTTTTGGCTTGCTCCCTCACTGTAGGCTTCATCAATCATACACATACTTTTTTTTTTTTTAGCACAACTTGACTTTGCTTGGATCAGTGCAAATACGGAACAGTAGGGGGAAATAAGCAGACATAGATGGATGAAAGGCGAAAAAAACCCAGGCCAGGCGGAATGCAGCGCTGCAATTGAACCTAAACGCACTCTCCCACAAAGTGGCAGCGAAGGCAGGTAAATGGGGCTGATGTCAGTGGACTGAGGCCAAACTGAGGGCATTAATGTCCAGACAGAGATATGTGGGAGGGAGAGGACAGACAAGAGACAAAAACAACAACAACAAACAATAAAGGAATACACATGAGGTGAATCTTACTGTGTCACAAGGCTGTAAATAATGTACTTGGCCACATAGGAGTGTTGATAGATCTGCAGAAACAAACAAACATCACAGTCAAAGAAGGACAAAGTCTGGAAAAAGATATGGTGCAAGGGAGTCAAGAGTTCTCTCACCGGTTTTACATCAAAGGCGAACAACACATGTTGCATGTCTGGAGATACTTGGTACTTGGCGGCTCTGGACCTGTCCTGGATGTGATGAAACAAAAAAAACAAAAAACCACTGACAGTAGTAACACACCCAGGACAAGTATGTCATTACTGAACTTTGAAATAAGATAATACTCACAAACAACTGGTACGGCACGATGACTGTTGTCTCCTTTGTGTCGGCGTTAAGCTTGACGACGTCCCCGTCCCTTGTGCGATACAGCAGCTCACTCTCTGTAAATGGCAGAACCAAAAAACAATGGTCAGAGACGGAGATGCGAGTACGACCACAAGCATGAAGTTTTCTACTCCCTGATTACTTGATATACAGCCTTGTCCTCCTCCTTCACCTTTGACAAAGTTTTCCATAAGGTTATTCCAAATGCAAATACAGATTGATTTTTTTTTTTTTGTCCACTTTGGGACATTGGGAAGAAACTGTAAACACAACTCTGGCATATTATCCTATTTTGAATTCATACAGGAGACTTATTAGCAAAACATTTGATATTAGTCATGTTTTTTCTGTTTTGTAAATGATGGTCCCATTCAGAGATAAAATAGATGATAAAGCACGGTATGCATTGGGGGCGTGTATACAGCTCGATAGACAGCTGGTACCATCCAATAGATGCAGGTTGCAGGTGGAGGTGGAGGTGGAGGTGCAGTGGATGAGCCCTCAGTCTGACCCACCACCATCTGCTTCTGGTTTCAAAAAAAACAAGATGGCGCTGGACAAAATGTTAAACTCAGGTCTTCAAAACAGCAGTTCACAAACCAATGAGTGACATTATGTTGGGTTGCCACTTGGATGGGAACTTGAACTGAGCCTAAATAACTTCATGAGAAGATCTGAGCATGAATCATAAAGATGATAATTCAGCTGCCAAAGCTGGTGTTTTTTTTGTCATGACTAGATTTAGTTACAGATGTTCCCAGTTGAGAGCTCGTTTTCACTGTTGGGCAATAATATATTCCGTCTAAAGAATACGAACGTGTCAGATTAGTCTGAAGGTCGAATCCTTTGTCTTTGGACCCGAGTCAGTGTAAGAAGCCATGTGAGAGGTGAGTCCAAAGACTGCAGAGGCAGGCGGTGATCAAAGAGCAAGAGGGATCAATTACACACTGCAGAGAACGAAGCCCGCGAAATATTGATGAGCACTACTGAGGCGTGAAGCCGTCCCATTGGGCATCTTATCAGAAGGTCATTAGCTCCAAATGAGAGTTGATTGCATTAACTTAACTGACAAGATGCAATGTCACACAACTGATTGCCGGGGTTTCGTCAGGTGCTGAGGACGTTTTCATCATGGCGGTGAATGAAAGGCAGAGAAAAACAGGAACTCGGCTAATTATTCATTAATAAGCCGGTAATGTAAGTAATCAGGGGAACAGTCTGCCGCCGTCGAACTAAAGGACAGACGTAAGGTCATGACGTGTCTGTCAGCGCGAGCAGGACACGTGAGTGACTGGTACAGCTGCAAAAACTTTATAAAAATGCAATTAACACTGACGATCGTAATAACTATACAGGTACATATGTATGTACATTATGTCTGGGCACGTTTCTCCTTAAAGCTACAAAGGGGCACAACACGGCAAAATACTGAGCATTAAAGTTCATTTTCAAACTTCAACTGTAGCTTGTCAAAACATTGTTCACTCAAGGTTCTCTTATTGTTTCCAGACAAATCTATTAAATTGACAGTGGGTTAAGAATATTTTGTAACGAAAAATATATACATATTAAAATGACTATCAAACGACAAAAAGTACTGTACTTGGTTAACAAAGTCTGCTGTGTTCATGTAAATATTGAGAACCCCAAACCTACCTACAGATCCAGATGTATGATAAAAATTAATATATCATATTTTCCGCACAACTGTGAAAATAACCAAAAAAAACGAAGTTGATATTTTCTCTTAACAGAAATGAAATAAATACTATTTTTAGGCAGTCACAAACTGTCCACTCACATCTTTAATTTCTATCATTATCTTTTTTTTATTATATGTTTTTATTTGTTCTGTTATAGATGTTGGGTGTTTAGATGCTGGTTGGTTTTGAGCTCAATTAAATACTGACATGAGCAGCGGAAGCGTGCTGGGCCCATAATATATCCACAGTGGGACTAATAAACGATTGTCTTATCTACTCAGTTTTCCTACACTAATGATTTTCTTCAGAGATCTTCAGTGCTTCACGATCAAATGGAAATTATTAACATCGCTTTACTGAAACAATAAATAACAGGACCATATTGTTCGTTGGTTGCGGTAGTATTTGGCACAGCAAATTCTCATAATATCAGAGTTCCTCATGCAGAAGCTGAAACTGATCACCAGAGGGCACTGAGTGGGCTGATCCAACATCTCTGAGCTCAGTCATAAAGCTTCTACGGGTTTTTCTCCTACCTCACATCTCTTCTGACATTTAAAACTTGGAACTACAGTACAGAGTCAGACGACAAATCTCCCAAAATGTACAGTGCAATTAAACATCGACAAGTTTCAGGCACTGTGAACCTCTTAAATGGACTGACCCGCAAAAAGACTCGAGATGGATTCTTTCGGCCCCCTTTAAGATTCAAAAACTTTATCACATTATATCTTTTTATGAAACTTAGTTCAGATTTGTTGCTTGACTGTTGATAAATTCCCCTGGTCGGGTGGGTTTCTCTTCTGTTATTCTTTTTTTTGAGTCAGTCTCTGTTTTCCAGAGACGTAATTCTTCGTTTGCGATGTAATCTTATATATCATAAGTTATATTATTTCTCTGAAGCTTTGCCCTTCTGTCCAGCAGGTGTGGAGTGTCTTGAAAGTCGTGAATTTGCCTTATGAGTCAAGACCTAAGGAGTTAACACGTTGAAAGTTCTGCAACTCTTCAAGGAGACAGAAACCTTTGAATATGCCACAACGACATGGACTGCATGACTCAGAATATACAGCGATTGCTGTGTTGATGTGTCTGTATGGGTTTTGTGTTTTGACACGAGAGACAGATCCTAAATGTCAAAGATAAACCGCTCACTCACCGCTGAGCCATTTGGCGTCTGGGTCATGGATGTGAAGATCTGGGCCGAAGACATCCTCTATGGTCACTTTCTTTTTAAGGGCGAGGCTGTCATCTTCACCTGTCGAGTGCATCAGCAAGACACAGATAAACACGCATGACTTAAATATGTTTAGACTGAAGCACAAATATGTCTGAAGCATGTCCTTCGGCCCCGTCAGGTCCGACAGCATTTCGAGGAAGAAAGCTCTGAGAAAAAAAAAGGAAGAAAATCTTACACTGAATTTATTTGTCAGCGAGTTGCTTTGCTCAGGGGGGGCGCAGCCTTATACCAGAGACTGTAACCATCTTACTATAACCCCTCTAATTTTTCTATTGCTGGAGACATCACCTCCATCAGTTATTCCCCACTATAGGTAGAGAAATATGGAACAAGGCAGTAACAAGAAAAAAGGTTGATCTGAGAGCATCAGTTCACAACTGCCTCCTTTAGTTTTTCACCAGTGGGCGGGCGACTCCTTCCATCCCCAGAACTCAAAAACGAGATCCGAGGCTGACAGTTGAACTGTGGGTGGAGGAGACAACATGGGAACACAAACGAGTCATGAGGTGCTCAGGAAACAAGCGCAAGACACAAGTCGTCACTAAAGGCTGACCGCCCAGGTGTAACTGCACAAAACAGTAAATTGACAGATTTCTTTCCAGCAGGCTTCACACTGTGACTAAGTGGAGCGATCTGAGTGAGTAAATACCAAGTCAGAGATTGTGAAGTGTTTATCGACTTGAAAAATCAGAGAAATTCACTTGTCTAGCGAGAAAGCTGCGGAGTGAAGGGGGGAAAAGATCATTTCATACCCGAGGCACACGGCAACTCTGATGCTGTTCCAACCTGACAAATGGCTGGAGCTACAGTATCGGTGCATGATCACACAAACACATCGCACAAGCACAAGGCAAAGACTCTGAATCAGGACCAGATTTAATCTGAGGTGCAATTCTGAATTTAAAGCCCGGCAGGTAAGACGTGTGTATACTGAGGCGCCAACCATCCAAACAGTTGTGTGTGTGACTATTCTTTTGTATTTTTGATTCAGATTGAGTTCAAGCCACACATTTGAAAATAATCACTGGCACGATATTGTAACCTCGGGAGAAGTATGTGGTGGGGGGGGAAATTATGAATCATGTTTGATCAGATGTCATCTCACGCTTGGACTACTGCAACTCCCTCCCAGCTGGTCTGCCGACATGTGCCATTCGACCTCGTCAGCTCATCCAGAATGCAGCGGCCCGGTCGGTCTTCAACCAACCAAAATTCTACCAACACTACACCGCTCCTCCGCACCCTGCACTGGCTTCAGGTGGTGGCTCGAATCCCTGGTACTCACCTGTTCAGACTGCACTTTACTCCCTGAATTTCCGTATTTATACATGTGTATAAAAAATTAAAAAAAAATAAATAACTTGAAGCTGTTTCTGCCCATTAGATAAAATTTTATGCACTCTATCGATTCTTGCACTTTGGTTAATATCGTCATGGCTGAATGCACTTATTGTAAGTTGCTTTGGACAAATGAATGTGTTTTCTCTTTTGAATTTTAGTGTTATGAGTTTTACCAGCTGTCAAGAGACACTGTAAGTGGAGGCTGAGGCTGCTGGGTTGAGATGTCTTGGTTTGCATGATCATAAATGTGGTGTAACCATGAGAGAGGGGGGGGGGGGGGTGTTTTGGATAAGAGTATTCCAGGAAAGCGATTCTAAATATATATATTATATATATATATATATTATAATATAATATCACTTGCACATCTACCTGAGGTTTGTTTAGAACTGTATAACTCCATGATCGTGTAAAAAGATATTAAAGAGCACATTCATCTAACTTCACCTGGGGGCTCAGAGCTCTTTCTTCAATAATAGTTAGATAAGTAGAGAGTGCATCTGTCTCTCAGTTTTATTGAGGAGTAAAATCTTTTTGCTGTCGAGGCTGTGAACAACATGTGTACTGAGGTAGAGAACAAGTCAGAGTGAGAGTGACTGAATGCTGCGTATTGTTTCCTCCACCGGGGAAATCATGACTTCTCATTTGTTTGTCTGTTTGTTACCAGTGTGTCTCAAACCTGCAGTGAAATCTGAGGGAACATCAGGTCATGACCTGACGAATAATGAGCAGTTGCTGGTGAGAATCCAAGAGTGTGAAAAAAACTAAAAATGTGCAAAGCCTGGCAGTGGCACAACACATTCTATAATCTTAAACGATTATTAAAATATGGGGTTAGGCGATTTAACCATTTGGATACATTTAGGGCAAACATTAAATACTGGTGTGAGATGGACAGTAAATTCTGGTCTCCTGCATGGAAGCAAACCATATCACATGCCTGCAGCTCAACTCCCTCACCTTTCCATTAACCAGGCACGGGTTAGGGTTAGGAAGCATTTCAATTATCTCGATGGCTCCCCCTGCCTCCTGGGGAACCAGGCAAAGGCAACGCACGGGCCGTCATAACAAAAATATATATTGTCTTTAAGTGTTTTCGATGTGGTGATCTTCGTTATTTGGATTTTAGTCCACTAATGTTCCTGTATCTGGAGCATGGAGCCCAGTTTCGCTTTTAGATTAGGGATTTCTGACATGAGGACATCAGGGTTGGTTAGGGTGCAGGATGAGTTGTCTAATTGCATTCTCCGTTAATTGGAGTTAAAGCAGATTTTGGATGGATGGATGACTATCTTAGTTCTTTCATAATTCAATTTTTGTGTTCTATTTATCTTTATCCAACCTCTGACTTTTAGGTTCCAGTCCAAGACGCTGAGGTTTAGGCATTTAGGTTCGAGTGGTGAGGGTTTGGATAATCTGTAGGTCGAGGCAGTGGGATCTGGCTGAGCTGACGTCTAGTTTCCAGACTGAGACGGTTAGATAAAGAGAAAGCACATCTGTTCAAACGTGAATCAAGATTTTTTCTTCCTGTTTGTGTGAATGCACGTGAACTGTACGTACGAGGAGTCAGCAGGATGACAGAGGTGACGATCAGGGAACAGATGATGAGGATGACCAGCAGGGCGATGGCTATCCCCTTCCAGTTCCTCTGAGGCGGAGCGCTGCCCACTAGGTCCTGAGAAGCAAACACATCACAAATGTTACACTTAATGCAGACTCACACACACACACACGCACACGCACACACACACAAAGATCAAAATATCATCCTTGAAGCGGTACTAGATGAAATGATTTCACTCCTTTAGGCTTGATCTCAAAATGGATGCACAGCGTTTTAGAGTTCATCTCATTATGCACCAGATAGCTCCCCGCTGCTCGTATACAAAGAGGCCCCGCAGCTTGGTCTGATAGTTGGATTGGAGCAACGACTTCGGTGCAGATACACCAGGCAGGATAATGAGCTGCACTCTTCACACAGCCCAGCAGATGCTAGATGGTTAATCGTCTCTATTCGAAAACACATATACTGCAAAAAAAACCCACACAGAACACACAAACAGAAGGGCGGGAGGCAGCAATCAGGTGCTACTACTACTCCAAAAGACCAATCTGAAACTTTTTGATCCTAAAGCCCTTTGTGGGTTTTATAGTGTGTTTTCTCTGGCATGAACACAAAAGACACATCATCCTTGACTCTCCATGTCTGAACCAAAGCAAAGGAAACAGACTTTCTTGAATAAAAGGAAGATGGATGAAGATAAAAAAAAACCCTCTTTAGATCTTTTACTCTTTAGCTCATGTTGTTATTTTCAGGACGGGTCAGCTCTATTCAGATACGCCATCACTTTGCATGTGAGAAGCACAAGAGACCTTCAAGGATAGAGTCTGAACACCACAGCCCTGACAGATGAACTGAAGTAGCATTTCTTCAGCACCAACTGTTGTTCATTTAAAGCTGTAATAGATAAACGTGTCATGATGATGTTAAAACTGATTGCACAGCGTAATGGCGATAGAAAAATGACACCATCTGCACTTGGTGCACTATAAGTCCGGATTTCACCAGGTTATTCTTGTGGTTTTTCACGGAAAAATGGACGACGGGATTCGCGGCACAAAGGAACCGCACCAGCCATTGTGTAACCAAACCAAGACGGAGAAAAGCGATCTCCAGTGTCTATCCCCAGTGATGGAAATGGCAGACGGTGGAAACAGCCGAACTGACAAAAACAACTAAACCTCTCAGGAGAAAAAGAATCTTGTTGACGAAGGAACAAAAGAAGGAGAGCGGTAGAAAAAGAGATGAAACGAGAGTGAACCTTGGACGGTCATTCATACAGTGACCAAACAATAACACCACCTGGAACAGCCAGGGGCACAAGAGCTGTCTGTTGGCTCCTTGAAGTGGTTATGAACCTTATGATAAAAGTGGATATTGTTACAGTCATCTCCTCTTCTTCTTTCTTATTGTGTCATCAAGTTTGACACCTGGAGTAACACAAGCTGGGTGTTTTGCCCCCTTATCAATTTTTATATATTTTTTTTTTCTCTCAGCCATTAATTCATTAGTTTAAGTTCACTTTTTCAATGCTTTTAGCTAACTATCTGACACGTTTATCATCATGCCAACTATTTTAACTCCTTATCTATTATTTTTTACTTTCCTATTTTTAGATAAGACAAAGTTTATTGATCCCACACCAGGAAAATGCACTTGTTACAGCAGCAAAAGAGGTAGACAAAAAATTGGGTAATAAATAGAATAAAATAAAGGTATGTTCATAGTATACACACTATATATCAAATATACCCAAACATGAAAACAAAGTGCAGTGGAGCAGGATGAATAAAGATATATTGCACTGTGTAACCGGAGGTGAAGATAAGTAATGAGGTATTTTAACTTTTTATTCATTACTGTAAAATCATTCAAACTTTGTTATAATTCAGCTGACTAATCAAACTGTCTTATTCATTATCTTATCTTATTCTTATTAACTAACTTATCCATTCATACTAATCAATCTCTAATTCTAATTTAATACTCTTTTCTATCTATTTCAACAATTTATTGTACATTTACTTAGTGTTCCGTTATAACAATTCGCTCAATATGTGGAAATAGTTTTTTAAAATTCATAATTTTTCTTTTTTTTGCAAATTAGTTGAATATCTTTCATTTTTTTTCCATGTATCTCCCGGCAACGGCAGGAGCACGACCCTGTGCGCCGCTGGGAAGGAGTCACTGCACCAGGGTACCTGTGGATGAACGGGGTTGATGAGGTTAAGTGAGAAACTTAAGAGTGTGCACAGACATCACACATCCACATTAATCTCTCTGGTCACAGTCGGAGAGGAAGCTGAGCAGCTCCAGCCACCCGTATCAGTCCAGCTGCTGATATCCTTGTAACCAATTAGATCTGGCCTCAACAGTATGCAGCAGCTCAGTGAACCACCTACAAGTTAATGAGGGGGTATGTGTGTATATCCATGTGCGTGTCCATGTTAGAGCGAAACGGACGGCTCAACTGTCGGGCATAGATAAACGATGCCTTTTACATCCTTGAAGACTTACGACGTCACAAGTTACTTTCCATTTAAAAGTGTGCATTTATGTTACCTGTGCACTCAGTGTCTCTGCACAGCTGGTCTCACAACAAAGCAAATCAATACTGTAGACAGTGACTACACATAGAAAAACAACAGGCACATCAATAAGCTGATTTATTGCTGCAGAGGAACGGATTTTCGCGATAAGGTGCACAGACCTGTGTTCTGGATTCATAAGATATCAATCTCTCTGTGTTATCGTGCTCTAATAGGAAAGACGTGCGGTTTCTGTTTGATATCAGACCTCTGACCGAGGCCGAAATAAAATAATCACATGCTTTGGCAGACAAGCAGATAACTGTTTGTTTTTTTTCTGTGTACATCTGGGCTGAAAATGCCAAACCATTTAGTGCAGATGGGTGATTTAGATGCATCCCGGTCCAGTATCCAGTTAAGAGAAGCCCGTACCTGACTGAAAGGTGCAGATCTATAAATGTGACGGATGGATTTATACCACATAACATGCGGAAAGTATCTCTCAGCACTGTGATGCCAGCCCGGGAGGCAGGTGAATCAATATTTAGTCATATTTCCACCCGTGACAAATCCAGCATTGTACGGGAGCTCAAGAGGCAGAAGGTATACATTTTTCAGACAGCCACTCCCTTAATCTCTAATGCAATCTGTGGAAATGTAGGATGCCGACAACTTGGCGAACACCGGTCGCTTCCCTGCTGCGCTGGGCATTTCTGTAAACAAACACCCAATTATTCAATCAGAGGTCAGGGAGCTTTTCCACAATTCAAATCGATAGACAGTCAGACACTGTTGGACGTTTGCCTTTTCTCTCTGTAAAATCATCAATAGAAGAGCAAGCAGACGAAAATGGGTACGACTATTAACCTCCACCATCAATATGCCTGGATACAAAACACCAACTTGAGAAATATGTGATCGATGTTTATCGTACTTCCTTTGACAAGATAAGCAGTGGTGAACAGAACAGAGCGGTGGACTGTTGTCACCCATAATTAAAACAAAGCATCAGCAGATTGTTTACTGTGTGTTGGGCCTTAAAGATATGAAAGACACACTGGTTTTCAGTAATGTTAATTTTCCTTCATTTATTTCTGGTGTTGCATGGACACATTTGAAACCATTGCTTAATCTCCAAGAGAGTTTTGAGAATAATGTCCATGTTCTACAAGAAGAAAAGGCTGCGGAGTAGGTTCTTCACGGACCCTTTCACTGCTCAATCAGTCCGAAACCCCCCATTAGAGCCCGATAGAAACAGCTGCACTGTCTGAGGAGTGAAAACTAATTTGAGGGAAGGGACCATGGACTTTTGGAAAAGTGGGTCAGGTTAACCCTTATCCTAACCCTCAACATTCCACATTTCACATGTATACACTGTCAACACCTTGTCTGAAAAAGAATTTCCAAAGCTAACCTGGCCATTAATTATTACAATTATTAATTATTAATAATTTTTTATTTTACACATCGTTCTTCCTTTCTATGTCAAACTACCAAAGGGAAACATTGGATTTTATTACAAACAATTTTCCCCAGTATCTATTTTCCATAAATAGCAAGACATTTGCCCCTTAACTCTAACCTTAACCCTATGACAAAATATCTCAATATTAAACTCACAAGACTGAAAGATTGTTCAGTTTGAGGCAACTTATATTTTCTTCTCCTATAAAACACATGAATCAAATCATCGAGCAGACAAACATAATTGACCCACATTGAAGAGTCACTGTAGCCACAACAGAATACAAGCCTTACATTAATATACTGTAAGTAGGTTCTTATGGAAGCTCAACTGCTTATAGCTTTTTATACCTACAAGTAATGATGCTGTTGTTAAAAACGCCACAACAACCACAGCTTGGACTCAGTAGTGGCACCATCTATTTAAAAAAAACAACCCAAAAAACTGCTCTCTCACACAATCCACTGAGATTAAAGTGTCTTCTTGGCTCTATTCGCTTCATCCCTGTGTGAGATGTGGAACCACCCACTCACCCACAAATGAACAGGGAGCTCCATACTCGTGAATTCTCTCTCATAAAGTGAATGAAAATCATCAGAGCCTCCTTTGTTTCCAGCAAATGAAAACCCTAAAGAGACGTATTGCAAAAACTCTAACTCCCGGTTTGAGTGTTTAAGTATACGACCAACATGGCAGCTGTGAACATGTGCCCGTCTCTGGATGTTCTGAAATGCTCTTCGCAAGGGCCATAAGTGCCTGATGGAATCTTGACCTCCAGCTCCAGACATGCCGAGACACGACTGGCTGTCTGCATTAAGCCGTCTTCAGTTATTCTGTGCGAAGGGCAGGCATGCATGCCATACAGCCGATGATAACAAAAGCTGCATCAATAAATGACAACTGCGGCCATTTTCACCCTCCTCTGCAGACGCCACAACACTGAACCTTTTGGTGCTGACAACTTAAGGGTAGAAAAAACTCCAGAGGGGAAGCAACAACTTTTTTTTTTTTTTTTCAATCCATTTGATAATATTTTCATTCTATTTTGAGCCGAAATAGAAAGATAAGGGCTTTAAGAATGAGGCATCTTTTAAGGTCAAGCTTCCTGTACACCCCCCACCCTCTTTCTCTAATCCTCTCTTCCTCCCACTTTCCCTTTGTCTAACCATCTCTTTGTCTCTCCGCTCGCTGCTGAAGTGTGAAATGGATCTTTCCTGATCTCTGAGCACCTGGTTTCCAAGGGAACCAAGAGAGCCATTTGAGTTAAATTTGCAGTGAAAACGGCGCTGGCTGCTGTACAGTACAGTTGGGACTAATATTACTGCTGCGTGCCATGTGGGAAATTTGCCCTGGGAGTCCAAAGCAACAGACCCAGAACTGCGAAAACAAGAGGTATAGACATCTGAGACCAAAGCAATCTCCGGCTACCTAAAGACATCGGACACTCGACATACGATATATCACTCGAGTGTAATGCATGCGCTGCCTGAGAGCAGTCAAACTCCAAGCTGGTGAAGCGGTAGCATTGGACATGGGGTAAACTTTTTCCTCTACAACAGCATCAATAAATCATGGGCATTCATGAGTGAGATTAAGAATTCATGCCAACTGGCTTTTGGTTCATAGATAGCAGGGCATCAGCCTGTCTCTGTCCATCCGGCTTGTTTTTGTCCGCCTCTGAAAATGATCTTCAGATGAAATATAGTAATCTGCAGACATATTTGTTGATAAGGGATGACCTCTGATAAGGAAAGGGAAGCACAAAATTGGGAATTAAATCCATTCACCTGTAAACCACCATCACACGTCTGACTAACGACTAACATCAAGGAGAAGAACCAGGAGACAGTAAATGGAAAATAAAATTGTGGAGTGCATTCTCTGTAACATTTAGCAGAGTCTCTTGTCGTAGTGAAGAAAACGTTACGAGGAAGGTGTTAGTTGAGAATAAACAAAGTAACAGAAAAGCAGCGACTCCACTCGGAGTTCCTCCCTCACGTGTTGACATTCACACTAACGTACTCACAAAATCCTCCTACTGAGCTCTAATCTGATTAGGAGTGAATCTGCAATACAAAAGGGTCCCAGTGAACTTTCCCAATTCAGCTTGAATATATTTTTGGATCGTTTTTCCCACAAAAGGCACTGAGCTGTGTTCTCTTCATTACAGGTTATTCATGACAGACACAGAAGAATACAAAAAAAATAAAGGAACATTCAGTGTTAAAAAATTGTAATACACAAGCTAGAAGATCATTTATATTGAATGTATTTTAAAATGTGGCTTTAAAAATCTGATTATCGACGGTTGTGACATGGATGTGAGGTCATGTTCTGGAATGACGTACAAGTTGCAACCTTTTTGGTTTGTTTCTCTCATGATCAACATCTTTGCATATGAAGACAATTTATCCCGAAACATAAGGGAAAGAAAGAAAACAGAGGCAAAATAAAGAAACAAAGCATCTGACCCATGTAAGCCATCTGCAAAATAAATTTTACCCATGATATCAAATGAGAGATTGACAGGTATATGTACTTTATTCTAGTGGTGGTGGTGGCGGCAGTGCTAATGGCAACATTCATATATTGTTGAAGTGAGAAGAGGACAAGTGCATTGTGTTGTTCTTTCATAACGAGTCAAAATAACATTAAATGATTCAGGCCGCTGCCTTTTATGCCATTATCCGATTTCACCTGGGAATAAATTATTCAATATCTGATGAGATGCTTTTTTCTCTTCCGTGTCTCGGACTCTTCAATTCTTCCAGTCAGTTTCATTCTTCTCCGTATTGACAATCTTACATTAAATTACACCCGGTCAGCGTGTCGCATTTAAAAATAGCATAAGAGTGCAGCACCCGTCTTATTATAAGAAAGGATACATTACTGGCCTTGAGTGGGAGGCGCTCCAAGGGATCCATTCATCTGTGTGTGTGCGTGTGTATGCGTGCGTGTGTGTGTGTGTGTGACAAAGCGCAAAATTAAGGAAACACACATAACAATGTACAGTACAACATAAATACAACAGTAAAAACAACAGACTGAAATCCATTAGTCACTTAATAAGGGACGACATGCAGCCAGTCCAGCTGCTCTGTGTGGCTGCACTTACTGTAAGCACTACTGTGCTCGCATTCTAACCTGCATGCTAACATGATCACATTTAAAAAAGGCTAACTACTAATGATGATGTTTAGCAGGTTCAATGTCTTTAGTTCAATTAGCATTTACTAATTATGACTAAACCAAGTTCTCTTCCACAGTTTGACAAACAGTCACGTGGAGTGAGTTACAGGCGTCACCAAAGATATTTGTTGATGCCTTCGAGACTGGTAGGACTATTAAAATAAAACATTCTTCCTCCATTCTAGCAAATATCAAATTACTGTTTTCTTTAATAACATATTTTTTTAACATATTATGCCTGAGCAGAAACACACACACGCACACACAGAGTCATCCATCTGTGATTACGACAAAGAAAACCATCGCAAAGTGGCTCAGTGTATTTGCGGAAGAGTAACTCAGAGGCTTAGGGTGTTGATATAATTGAAAGTGTCGAGATTTCCTCTGTGACCCTTCCTGAAATAATTGTTTGAACGAACCCACCAAACAGATGGGGAGGAAATCCTACCCGGTGTGTGTAAAGAAATAGTAGTGCATTCGCTTCACAGATCAGAAGTGAGAAGATGCAGCATAAAGAGGGAAATGTGGGGTATTGTGACGAAAAACCCAAAGAGGACAACACATGGAAATAAAGATCAGTAGACGTTCTCTGGGTTTTATGTGGCTTTTCATTCATCTTGGTAAGAATCAGCTGTCGCTCTGAGTACGTGAAACTGGGATGGGAATAAGGAAAAATGTGGTGGTGTAAACTCCTGCTGACTTTTGACAAGAAAAAGGCGGGACTGTGGAAAAGAGTTTTCTGGAGGGTATGAGAGAATATGAGTTGCCACCTGCCTCTGGACAAAACTGGCACAGTATCTTTTAATCATTGGAAGAACCGTGACGCACAGCAACGTGACTGAAGTTGAATCACCACTCTCCCTGCTTTAACTTTTTCCTTTTTCCCCCCCTGAAAATTAAATCCATCCTCAAGAAAGATAAGAGACCTATTATCCTTACAGAATAATTATGTGCAGACCAAACAGATCCAGCATGATGAAAGTTTTGTGGATAAATTTGGATTTAATCACAGCTGAATTTTTAAGAACCCCGGTGAGCTGTAGGTGAACCCAGCCCATCCATTTTATAACAGGTCTTTTTTTATACTGTGTTAGTCATCTTTGTTCCCCTCAGTCTGGATTTTATTTTTAAAGATGAAAAAGCACTACAACCACCCTGCAGTTGGAAATGGGATATAGTCTTCTACTTTGAACAGGACAATAACCTGAAGTTGAAAAGTATAGTGATGGCGAAGATTTGATAATAAAACAACAAACTGGGAGCATCAAAGCATCGCGTGGTGGCAATTTTTATTCCCCTTGAAAGCCTCATGATCAGAAACCGTGTGAGGGGCGGTTTGACAAAAGCGCGCAACAGCGATGGCAACAGATGAAGAACATGGAGATGCATTTCCTGAGCTCGTAATGACTTCGCTAATGAGGACCACTGCATTTCAAATGGAAAAGAAGATAAGACAGCCTGAATTTCCACCTCCTTATTTACTCATATTTCAGATTCAAGTCCAGGACAATGCATTAAAACCCTCCATCAGCAGCGCGTGATTCTGCAGCCCAGAGGGCCGGAGTTCAGATCTCACACGTGCTTCTTAGCAGCACAAGTTTTTCCCGCTGCTGGGAAATCTTCATTTCTCTGCCTCCGCTCTGCACATCAGTAAAGAGTAGGCATCTGCTGGTGTATGCATTTGAAACTGATATTACCAGTGAGCGAGGTCACTGCTGAAGCTACAGTGTCAGAGATGGGGTTGTATATATTTTCCACGCTCCTTATTCCAACAGGAAATGGGTGTTGTTCGTTCAAACTGTGCACGCTGGAGGGGGAAAAAAGGAAGTCGAGGCCGGTCAGGGATGAAAATCTTTTGGAGGCAAATAAACTTGTATTAATTTGTTCACTGACAGAGATGAAATGCAAGGTGCATGTTCACAATATGTATTATGTTGTGTTGCAGATCAGAGTGTATGTGCATTACACTCTCTTCTTCAAGTCTCACATCCAATCTCCTCCCAAGAGCTCATACTACCAGTTTTTTTTGTTTGTTGTTGATCTGAACACGGTAAAAGTGATGCTGTACTGCTGTCGGCGCTGCACTCCTGCTTTCATAAATGTATGAGCAGGATGCAAAAATAAACACTTCACACTTAAAATATTCAAAGGTGCTGCCTGCTTTCGAGACACAAGAAATGGATCTACGCGTAGATGAGAAAGGGCACCGGGAAACAAGACAGTAAAATGCAAGTGTGGTTCTAAAACACATTTATGCAAAACCTCTCCCACTTTGACAAATATCAAATGTAATCATATCCTGCCAATGCAACAGCTCTGTTCCATGGAAGCCTTCGCCAGGTGCTTTGAAAAAAGCACAGCAGGAGCCAAATGCTCGATAATCAACAGTTGTTATGCAACTAAATGTGTTGTCAAGATGTTCTTTTGAAAAATACGGGATTATTTCAGTGGAGCACCTTTCAATTTAAATTATGATATCAGTTCCAGGAGCTCAGTAATGTAAAGCCGGAAGTGGATCGTGTTTCTACACGTTGCTCCGTCAGCGTTCCCTATGGCCACACGCACAGCACAGTTTAAAAACAAAGGAGTTGACAGGAGAGTGCAGGGCAGTTAACAGCCACTCTTCGTCATTCCGTCCTCCTCTTTCCCTCTTCTTCTCTCTTGCACACACAAAATGATATTTGCTTTTTGGTTCTGCAAACCTTTGTGTTTGGTTCACCACCAAAAGTCAAGTCAAGGTGCTCACGAAAACAGGACACCACACACAGGCTGTTGTGGTACAGAGGCGGCACCTGCGGGCTGAGGTTACAGTGGGAGTTCATTCAATATTCAGGCAGACGTTAAGAAGTCGTGTCTTGTCGGTGCACGCATTCCAACTGCAGCAGCCAGAAAATCCAAAATGCCATTAAAATGAAATTAAATGCTCAAAATGGTAACACAGTTGAGTCCAATCATTTCTTTTAAAATCAACTGTTTACCCCAGTGATCATGCACAGGGTTGTTTATGAGAGATTAGTTCCGGTCAAAAATGAACGACCAAGTATTTCTTACCGGTCGTTTTTGCAAGTTTGATACAAATCAAGTCTACGCTGGTACACACGGCCTCTTGGACGGAGCTGTATGCCTGTACAAGAGGCCTACGCTGTTGTGAACCTTCATGTGTTTGTGTAACACTAGTTTGGCCACAGTGTGTGTACTTCAAACAGTGGCACCTGAAACTGGGTGGATAATGTTGGAGTTGGGGCTAATAAATGTTGGACAACAGTTACTTTGACTAAAATTAGTACCAAAAAAGGAAAGAGAGTGTTTGTGCTTGTCCAGCCACTGAGAGAGATAGGCGAGACATGCCACAAAACGGACCAATCACAGCTGTTGCAGTCTGTGATTTGTAGTTACATCACTAGGACGATTACAGGGATTTTTTCTAATATCGGGTGAACCTCCTCTAACAACGAGGTCGCCAAGAATGAAAGGGTGCGTATGGAGCTGTAGCCCCAAGATGTCATGTTTACGGGGTGAAAAAGTCTGCGGCAGGTAACTGAGACATCACCCACTGCACGTCCACCTGCGACCTGCACCCACTGGACGGTGCTTTATCGTCTGTTTTACTCAAAGTGACCATGAACTCTTCAGGAAAATGTTTACTGACGTTAAAAAATCAAGTCACTTTCTCCGACTCCTATAAAAACGGACTTCTTTTTGCAGCCAGTGGAGTCGCCCTCTGCTGGTCATTCCAGAGAACACAGGTTCAAGGCGGTGACTACATCCATGTTTATAAAGAGGCCATGGTCACAATCGGTGGAAAATCCTAAACTGACCAATGAGCAGGCATTGGCATAATGATAGCATCATATGGGCTAAATCGCCCAAATATATATAATATTTTTTTCGTTTAAATCCTGATATACATTCCTGATAACATCTTGTCTAAAAGCCGGTGTAAATAATTATTTTTGCCGTTTAGCTCCATTCCCTCCAGTTCCTTGAGGAAGACCTCGCGACTTCCTTCTAGGTTCAATTTTCGGTACAACGGGATCCTCTGGTCTCGGGCTACTTACAGCGCCAATTGACCGCAGAGGGATAAATTGACCTTAAAGTCCAACACTCTCGTCTTCTCCTCTTTCATACATTACCAAACTAACTACCAGCCACATAGATGACAGCAATTACAACCACAAACAGTGTTGAAATAAGTTCAACATGCTTTAAGCAGTGCAAGTGGTATAACTGACACTTTCACCCCTCGGAGTTCATGGGGGCTGTGTGTGGCGGCGGCTGCTGACTGAAACGGTTCAGTGCTTCAAACTCCACCGATACACAATCACTGCCCTCGACTCTTCCAGTAGCCAACAGACCAAACTGTACGATGCTGATGAGACAAGGAGCTAATAGGGACTCGACTCCACCATGTACCAGACAGTATATAGACTTTGGTGCTTGTTAACCATGTTGGATATCAGTTGAATTAAACAACTTTTAATGCTTGTTCGTTTTAATAATAATAATAATTTTTATTTATTTTAATTTGCATTTATTTTTATCACCTCCTGCTTCTGCCATGATGCAACACAGGCTATATACTGTATGGGGCTTTTTCTGGGTTGTTAGAGTTCTGTCAGTTTAAGATGCTGCAAAAATACAAGTAGCATTATTGCAATTCACATAACAAATGAATGGACAAAAGTCCAGATTTCAGACCTGATCAGGTTTGAGTAGCCTGTTGATTCCAACCTATCAGTGATGATCCTATACCATGTCAGTGTGCCCTGCACTCGTGTGGCCCCAAAAGGTGAAAACACATTATTAGTCAAAAACTCCAAGTTGTCCATCGGTTTAGGAGACACAGGCTACACCGAGGGAGGGACACACTCGAACGTGCACCGTGATGAGAGAGATCAACGACTCGTCCAGTCCTACCTGATCCTGCTGCTGCGCCGCTTTCACCGGACCGTTCGCATCTTTTGCAGAAGTCATGACGGCAAAAAATCAAGAGGAGAGCGGGAAGAGAGATGGAGAGAGAGAGAGAGACAGAGAGAGGGGAGCGCGTCGAGCCGGCGTCCGCTGCAGACAGACAGGTGCGCAATAATGAAGAGGAGTGATGTGCAGTGAGAGAGAGTGGGGGGGGATGGAGAGAGAGGGAGAGATAGAGGGGGGGAGAGACAGAGAGATAGGGAGAGAGAGAGGGAGGGGGAGAGAGAGAGAGTGAGACAGAGGGAGAGAGACAGAGGGAGAGAGAGAGGGAGAGAGAGAGAGAGACAGAGGGAGAGAGAGAGGGAGAGAGAGAAGGAGGGTGAGAGAGAGGGAGGGGGAGAGAGGGAGGGAGAGAGAGAAGGAGGGTGAGAGAGAGGGAGGGGGAGAGAGGGAGGGAGAGAGGGAGAGGGGGAGAGAGAGAGAGAGAGAGGCGCACAAAGCGTTCAAGGGTATCTGGTGATTTGCAAAAAATAAAGAAGAGAGCGTGGGTGCAGACAGCATGGTTCAGCAGCTGATCCGCAGGAAACTGGGGACCGCGGCGATGTGGGAGGTTCAGATCCCCTCACAGTGACAGCGGCATCAACCTGCCTGTTGGCTACTTGTGTTTTTTGTTTTTTAAGCATTGAGTCTTGAATTTGCGTTATTTACGACTGAGACATATTTATTATGAGATATTGTGAATTGGAGAGGGTTATATAACCCTCTATAATAGAGGGCTATATAGGCGAAATCCTTTCAGAGGCAACTGCATAACAAGCAACAGACTGGGATCAAGTTGTTGTTTCTTTACACACATCAGACCTACACAGGAAGCTGAAGCTACAAGAAGAAGAAGAAGCAAAAACTGAAAAAATCAAATCAAAACAAAACTAAACTTAGCAGCTGTGTCACATGTCTCTGCGGTGCGGTCTGAAAAAATGCTTTACTGTTGCATTTCCCTTCCCTTCAGAAAGAGAGGGAGAGCTCAAGGTTCTGTCCTTCCACCTGGACCTATATTTAGTTGGCTTCCCCGCTCAGCTCACCATGGCGGCTGATAGTATGGAGACGTGTCAGTGTGGATCAGATCACTGTGGGCACTCATTACTGGCAAGGCCATTACACAGGAAATGGAAACGGGAATCAATGCGAGAAGAACAAAATACTTATAAGATATGAGCGCATTTCTCTTGAGAAAGGGATTTTGAGTTCTCATCTTGCCGGACTACTTTCATGACCGACAATGTTCTGTTCGCTGCAGGATGTGCAGCGTTGGAGAAAGAAAAAAAGATTTGCATGGTGTGCGTGTCTGTACCCATAAAAATCATATTTATTCCACTCTTCTGTGTGCTAGTGCTGCTGTATTGTCTGCCAATAAAACAAAGGCTTTCTGCTGGCCTGGCTGTTGAGAAGCAGTGCTGCCGTCCTCCCACATAGAGCAGAAATAGTTCCAGTTCCAAATAAAACACGGTGTTTGTGCTGCAACTCTTTTCGCTGTGCGTCACACCACTGTGCACACACAAGTCACATTCTTATTAGCACAGCTTGTCTGCCTATTTGTGCTGCACACACACACACACACACACACACACAGGCACGCACACAGAGCGCTCTCATGCAGGAAAGAGCGCTTCGTCGGAAGCTATTTCTCCACAACTCCTGGCCTTTTGAACCAGTCATCTGTTGTAGGGAAAAGAAGTGAACAATCTGCAATAAGAGAGAAAGAAAGAAAGTCTGTGTATGCGAGTCACGGGCAGAGAGGAGGAGATGTTTGGCATGCAAAGGGGAAGGAGAGATGGCCTTGTTACAACGATCCAACATGCAAATGGGTGATTATTTTTTTTGTGCCGACAGCATGGAGGTGTTGCATTCTCTCTGCAATTTGCGGATCATTAAATTGACAGAAATAAGTACAACAAGCTCTAAACATTAGAGGACATTTTCCATTTATCACACAGTTTGTACAAATGTGTGGTAATTACAACAATGAGCGAATCATGAGATATGTTGATTGCACCGGGAAATTAAATTGTGCAATCTGTCTTATTCTCCGATTTCATCTTTGTTCAGCACTAACTCAGGAATTATGAACATGAGGATATGAGGTGCTGCCAGATCTTATCTGTTATCATCTGAGGTTATATACTTGGGAAAAAGTGAGTTTATTATAGTCATATTTAGGGAAATTTTGTTTCTCAACTTAAGAGTGTTAGACTTAAATCTTTAAGGCTTCAAGTGTTCACTTGTTTCTGTACATCACCACCAATATCATCATCATAATCATCCGAGATAGTGTGAACCTGGCACCATAACTGAGGCAATTATGTGGTTTAATAATCCTTTATCAATATAATATTGCAGAATCTCTTAAATTGTATCACAAAGAAATAAATGAGAATGTCGAGAAAAAAGTTGCATGTTTTTTGGGGCCAATTTCTAATTGAATTAAAATTAGTGACACGGAAAAGCCTTAACTCCAGAGGCCCATGTAACTACAGAAACACGTATCCAACAATACAGCCCTATAATGTGAATCTTGTATTACTGTGAATGATCTACATTAAATACAGTTTCTGCCTCATGTTGTTGATGTATCTTGAGTTTCCACTACCAGCTACAGTCTGGCTGACTGAGTTTTCAACCATTACAGTAATAACAATCGTCCCTGTCCTCATTTTAAGGTACGTTGCATGAAACTTATCCCAATCTGTTCCTCGCTTTGAAGTAAACAGATTTCTAAAATTTGGGAGAAAGAGACCGCTGATGCCAGATCGATGTTTGGATGCCATGAGTCCTGACCAAAAAATACATGTGTAACTACAGTACAAGTATGTAATCCACAAAAGATGCAGGGGAAAAAAAACATCAGCAAGGCAAGTATTTAGACTGAAGTTGGATGCAAAGACAAAGTTTCATAATGTTTCAGATCAAACACACACACTTTGGTGGCAGGTCATGCATCATACCAAACACACACCATATTGGCAGTGCTGTCACTGTGCTACACACACACACACACACACACACACACACAAACGGCCTGAGGGAGCCGCATGACCAGCTCACTGCCAAGACTGATTTCAGCACCCCGGCTGTGGACAGCTCCACGAGACGCGTCTGCGTTAACCTAAAAAGCACATCCAGATCATCTGATTCAGATTGAAGTCCTGTGTCATTGCGTGTGTTTTGCATAGACCTTGCAACAGAAAAAAAACAACACTGCATCGAATTAAATACACAAGTGAACATTACAGTTTAATCCTCCAATGTGTCACAGCCTCTTCTCTCCTCACCTCATTATCTGTTTTCACTCGTACTAATGCACTTCACGCAGATGCTCAGCGAAAGACCAAATCCACTCTCTGACTCTCAAGAGGATAAAAGCTCTGAATAATTCGCTGCAAAAAAAGGAAATGTGAACAAAGTTTTTTGTTAAGACGGGTGAAAGCCAACGAGAACATTATTTACAAGATAAAAGGAAAGCAAATGCATAGGCAGTGCTTAAGTGACCAGCCAAGCTCTAATAAAAGAGAGAGAGAGAAGAGACCAAAGCTGAAATACCTTTCAAAGGAACAACAGACCATCAGGCTCAATCGCAGGAGCAAAATAAAATGAAGCCGTGTGGGGTCAACGTGCCAGCAGGGCCCTTGTCTTTACAACACCTGCTCTCTCCTTCAAACCACATCTTGATCATAATTGACATAATTTTTAATTTGTATCAAATTCAATCATGTAATGGTTTATGTGCTGTCCGAGACAGCATCTCCAGGCGACACCAGTCAAATAAATCCAAGGTCTTAAACGAGTACTTTGCGCCAAGTAATTAATGTGGAGTGTTGTTAAAGTTATTGGCAGTGGTTTTGTTTTAGTTCTTTTATTTCTGTCTTTCTTCGGGACCAACATCAGCCGTTTACTCAACTGTCAATAAACAGTGTGGAAGTCTTCAACTGCATGCTAGCTCCCCCCAGTGACCACTAGTCGTCTCTCTCTCTACGTCGATGAATATACAATATGTATTTCTTACAGAACAATTCCTCTTGCTGCTCTGTGTTTATTTGATTACAGAAATACATGCAGTTCACTTGATGAATGCAAGAACTTGTGTTCTGATACAAGGTTGTGAATGGTGTATATGAAAGTCTGAATCCCTGATGTCACTGCCCACGGTCGCGGCCAAGAGACTGTCGTTTAAGACCAAAGAAAGTGACAAAAGAGAGCGAGATGCGAACACGTGACAAAGGCCAGGACAGTTTTATTTGATAACCGATCATTATCAGCTGTGCTCCCTCCACAGAACAAACATCAGAGCAGAAAAGCCTCACACACAACCTCCATCACCTCCAACCAACAGTGCCGGGCAGCAGACCATTATCTACCATGTTTTGACTACAGCGTAAATGCCTCTTTTTTTTTTCCCTATGTGCAGACCAGAACAATACCACGACGGTGAGGAATAGGGGACGCACACACCATATCATCAACACCTGTGTGATACAATACAACAGTGTTGCGGTAAATACCAATTTTCAAAGCTTGTAATTTGCAAAGTCGGACGGTGTCAAGGAGCTGCCGAGTCAGCTGTGTGACGGAGCACTGTACGCTACAATTAAAACTACAGCACGATTAATAAAACAGCAACTGGCATGAAAGAATGTTGAGGCTGTGAAGACACATTTCCCTTGAGTAAAAATGAAGACTATTTAATCTTATAAATATATATGAGTCTTAAAATAATGAACGTTTCTAAACACAGTTAAAAAGAGATAAATGGTGGGAACAAAAAGAGTGAATTGTCACAGAAGGCTTTCCGATAAAAAAAATTAGATTTACAGTAAAAGATGAGATCTGGACTTAAAAGGCCTGTTCACCTCGGGATACAAAGCACTATGGTTGGAACAACCAGGAGGCCGCTGCCCGAGGATCCCAGGGACTGACAGCGACATAACAGGGAGGCTGATAATTCAAAGCCGTAACAGTAAAAAAGCAAGATCTTAAAATCAGACTCCCAGGGAGACTGTCTAAAGATGCAAGAATGTGAGTTTGTGAGTAGCCAAGTTGCAGCAGTTTGGACGAGCCGGAGGCGAGCGATGGACTTGCGGCTCAGGTCGGAGTGAAGAGCGTGAAAGAAGAAATAAAAGGCCTGGACCGCTTTCTGAGAAACTTTGTTTTTACATACTTCATTTTAAGTATGTCGTCAAAATGTTCTGAGGGTGTCGGTGTGTTTTTTAACTTCTTACCACTGTTTGACCGTAGTGCACTGTAAACGACAGACAGTGGAACAGCAGAATTGACGAAAGCAACTCAACCCTTGCAAGAGAAATAGAATCCCGTTGACGGGGGAACAGAAGCAGGCGAACAAGTGGTGAGAGAAAAAGAGATGGAACAATAGTGAACCTCAGTATGGCATCCACTCCGTGGAGAGAGCTCCAAGACATGAGAGACAAAAGAACCCACATGCAGTTTGTTTTCTTTCTACAAGAAGCACAATCAGCCCACTTATTAATACAACCGCATATTAAACTCAAGGTTATTTGTTCAAATTAGGATTTTTACGGTAGTTTTCTGCTCTGGACAGTAGCCAGGCTGATGGCATTGAGTTAGTCATGATGCTAACGCTGCTGGAAAAGCACCTGCGTCCTTACTAATGTCTTGTTACTTCAGCGTCTTTACAAAGGTGAACAAACAGTAATACCACATGGAACCACTAAGCCTGTTGCCTCTTTCGCAAAACATGCAAAATACAAATAAATACATAGGCATAGCTGTAAATGTAAACTGTTCTCATGCACAATGTCAATACAACCCGTTCAATCAACAATAGCTGCTGATTTGGAACAAGCTGTTTCCATTCAGCCGCGCTGCCCGGCCGTCGGCCTGGGCCGACGCCATCGTCAGTCACGGCCCCTTCGCCCTGTGGCCTCGCCGTGACTCCCTCAGATGTCCAACTGGAAGCACACCTGCCCTCTCTGACTGTCAACACTGGCGCTTTGCTGAGCTGGGGCCGTGCATCTGCAGGTTAGAGGATGGAGCCGTCCTGCACTTCACAGTTCACCACGGATCATTACTGCACTTACAGGTCATCAATTTGTCCCAGCGAGGACAATGGTCCTGATGTCGCGGAGTGAAGAAAGGCAGGGAAGTTTTCAGGCTGCAACTGGAGGCAGTTATTCACTGTCTGGACATTACAGAGGGGTAATTAACAAGTCCACAAAACTTGAATCAGACTCATTATTGGTGTTTCACACAGAGAGGAGTTTGCAGGGGAGACAATTAATCTACCACAGTCATGTCGGGACAGTAGGCGCACACACACGCACGCACGCACGCACACAATAAAAAATGACATTAACTTTGTGTCACTCCTTAGCCCCTGCGCCTCCCTCCTTGACCCTCATCAATACTTAACTGTTTTTCTGGGAAGGCTGCCCCGCTGGTCGACTCACTCGTTAAGCAGTAACAACAGTGCCCGTTGGTTCACATTACTCAACGACGCCAGGCCTGTGGGTTTGCTGCATTACATACTGTACTGTGCATTTTTAAAAGTGAAAATTTAAGCTCATAAGCATCAAAATCACACTTGTCTGTAGCTGAGCACATCATATCCCTGATATAAAGCTCACTTTACCATTTATTAATGAGGCAGATTTTTTATGTTGTGCATTTGTTTACGTGCCTCCAACCTGTATTTTCCTCCACAGGCTGTTATGTTCTTTTCCCCCGTTTGATCACTGACATTTATACTGAATCCAATATTGAGTAAATGAGGCAATTACATCCTCCCACCAGCATCCTGATTCCTCTCTGATGATGATGAAAAAAAGGCTAACATCCTAAATCTTGCAAGGATGCAGGGCATTACCTACAAAGTGTAAAGGGATTCATAATTTTTTATATCTTTATTTTTTTTTTCAGATTAATCTTGTCAGTTCACACTTTATATTCCCTATTTAGTATAAATGCTACATTTTCATTCACCATTTGTCCACAGAAAAATAAAAGAACCAACATGTTTTGGTAAATTTATACTCATTTATTACATTTGTATTTTTTATGCTCCACCACTGTGTTGCTGTTTGCCCTTGGAAACAATCTCGTATTCAGTAACACAAAACGATATTTTTCACCTGTGAACCCTGAACAACATAATCCCACCGGCTCCATCAACTCTACCTGCACATCACAAATTTTCAACCCGAGACTCTCCCCCGGGGACAAAGATTATCTCGTCTGCACAACACGCCACGGAGCGGCGTGGCCGCTTTTTCAGTGAGTGTCAGCGAACTCAAACAGAAATAAAAGATCCACACAGGGCAAAAGCAGCCACCTTGGGGATCAAAATGGGGCCCTGGTAATGGAAGATTTCCCCCTGGAGAAAATAAGTTAGAGGGAAACAGTATGTCTACAGAACTGAAGTTGCCAAATAAAGGAGGCTCACAGTGGCCTCCACAGTAGCTCTCGATAGTCCAGAACATCCAGACCCTCACCCCTTCCTTCCTTTGGTTCCCGGGCACGTAAGAGTCTCATCTGAAGGCAGCGCGTAAACCGAAATTTACCAGACACACAACCAGACCTGAATATCTCCAGGGTACAGGAGTCTGTGTAGGAACATCAAGCAAAGAAGACAGAGGAGAACTAAAGGAGTCTCGGTGCTTAGAGTGAGAGCTTTTTGGGGCCATGGGAGCCATGAGGTAATTATTTGTCTTTGGCCTCAGGAGGGAAAGATCCTGAAATACTTGAATCTTTTTTCCGGTTACCTCATTAAAAGATCTTAAAGTTTAATGTACTCCTAAATCATGGAAAAGAGTCTATGTGCTTTTATCGTTTTTGTGCATGTGCTTGAAATGTCTATGTCCTTATATTGTGCCTTCCATGTGTTATGTTTTCATACGCATACAGTTATGTCATTGATTTATAAATTATCTATCGTCAATGTCCGTGTTTGTACCTCTGGGTTTTTTATTTGTCTCTATGTTATCTGTGTGACTTTTATCATTAATCTGCAGATGAAAACTAGCATGCATGGCTGAATCTGGCACATATGTTGGATTTACTATACGCATGTTAATGTGGATTGTCTATTTGACCAAAATTAAACATAAAAGCGTAAAACATGCAAATACTGGTCATTTAGAAAGACAAGAAAATGTCTTATGAGTCCAATGGAAGCTTTAGGTTTCCACGTCACACGTGTAATTTGTACATTAGACCACGACTAGCAACAGAACTAGTTTAATGTCACAACATCCTGATGTACGTGTGAGATTTAAGACAAGCACAGACAAACTCAGCAAATGAATGTGAAAACAACCCTCTGGCATCCTAATCTGCACACTGGCCGTGTAAATCATCCTGAACAACAGTGTGGAAAAATTACAGCAACAGTTTTTCACGAGTTTGTTTCATCAAAGCTTCTTTTGAAGATCGCAGTGATTTACCAAAACACCCGGAGGCACCTTTAAGCAAACAGAAGTTGAGAGCCGGTTCTCTGAGTGGATATTAATCAGATGATAAAACACAACAGCGAGAAAATTATGTCAACATGAAAACAGTAAAGTTGTTCATTAAGTATAAGCACATGGGCAGCTGGCTCATGGACAGAGAGGGATGCGCAGGGTGAGTCAGCATGCATTTACAGGGCATTAACCCATCTGCTGATCCGGTCCTTGTAAAAGAGACTTACGAGCCTCATGAACTTTATGTGTGCTCATCAGGAACCTACAAGAGGGTTATAAAAACGGAAAGGAGGAGGAGGGGGAAAAAGTTAACGCTGCGTTTTGGCAAGTACAGTAGTTATGTAAATTTGTTGGAGATAAAGCACGGTCACAAGGACAGTAAAGAAGGAATTAACAGCAACGCGTGCTGTACATTCAGATCAGGTGAGTAACAAATCATCAAAAAAAGGGGTAAAATAAATAATGTCATTCAGCGGGGCAAAAGAAATGATTATGAATCGCACACGAGGAGAGGGTAATTAATAAATCACTGCTTTTCCTCTATTTTTCTGAAGAAAGTAGCAGAGATACCGTGGGGAGTGATTAAAGGCAAATTAGAGGCGTCTGAATGAATAGTGCATCATCTAGTGCACGTTTAGGAAGATTTTCATCATCAGGCTCCGCCACATCTCCGAGGGACGCGCCGACTAACAAAAAATGTACAATCTAGTTTATGTTTAATTATTCTTTCTGTCTCTCTTTATTAGTACCTCATACTTAAATGAGGCATTTTACACACACACGTTCTCTCTCACACGCACACACATTAGGGCTGCAACTCACGATTATTTTCATAATCGATTAACCTGCGGATTATTTTCTCCATTAATCGATTAGTTGTTTGGTCATAAAATGTCATAGAATTGTGAAAAATTACAATCGTGTTTCCCAAACCCCAAGATGATGTTTTGCTTTTTCCACACACACCAAAAATGTTTAGTTCACTGTCATAGAAGAGCAAAGAAACGAGAAAATAGTCACATTTAAGAAGCTGAGAATTTTGACTTTTGGGAATAGAAGAAAAAAAAGGGGAGGATCACCAAAGTCAGTAGGAAACGTTGTGGACATGGACATGGATAGATGTTGGTACTGGACCACAGCGGTGGACAGACGGGTTGACACTGTCATTGTTGAGGCCCCTCTGCTAGAGCTGTAATAAGGTGCATATTATTTTATTCTTCACACAGTAGTGGTTGTAGAAATATGAAAATGTTGTGACAGCTTGTACACTGTCAGGTCTCTGCCTGAGCTCAGCCTCTGAGGGGATTTGAATGCATGTTATAAAACACTTGTGTCAAACTCGCATCATGTCAGAGCAAATACATATTTCAAGCATCACCGCAGCCACAAGGACAAAATCCTAGGACGCCGAGCTAGATCAATGTCAGCTGCTAAGCTGTAGCCCGAGTCTATCAAAGCCAGAGTCTATTATATCGCCTCCCGCTCCCTGCGTGACACTGATAGCATCAAGAGAAACATCTTGATGCTAGAAAATATGAATAACTATGTCCTTGAAGAGATTGTTAAATGCTCCTTAAATGCACAAATACACTGTATGAAAAAGCAAGTTGACACTTTAGCTTTTATTGATTTTTTGGGGGGTTGATGGTGGGGGGGATGACATTTAACAGAGAAAAAGAGAGGGGAATAACATGCTGTAAAGGTCTTTGGTCCGACTCAAAACAGGAACATTGTGACCGCAGGACGTCCTGAAGTGGCTGCGGTCCTGAGAACTCATTTTGTATGCCGTTGGAGTTACTGTGGGTGAGGTTGGGGTTAAAACGCAGAAGTGTTACAGTGCTGCTGTTTGAAAAACCTCAAGAAATTATTAGGTAAATAAAAGAAGGCGTGGGAGCTTTAAGTCAGAAAAAAAAAAATCCGACCCACACGTGTTATAATGAATCATAATAAATATTCGGATAAAATACACAATAGTTTAAGATAAATGTTTATCAAATTATATATATATGAATATATACACATAAAGGTGTATTAATGGTATGTTACAGCCACTTGGCAAAATCAGGACGTGCGTGATTGCACAGGAGAATCTTAAACCACTAAGTAGGATTCCCCAAATTCTACGTACACAAATACAACAGATCTGCTGTTTGCAGCAGAGTTTGCCATGAGAACGAAATTAAATTCAGTAAAAAGGTAGCGAAAAGTTCATTTTCATCAGAAACGTCAAGGAGACTACTGTAATCACCTCGTCCCATGAGTGGTTGTTTGTGCTGTGGAGGTCAATCTTTGTCTAATGGGGTGTGTATTAAATATGTATCTTAGCAAAAAAAAAAAGCTGATAATGCATGATGGGAATGAGTAAGCACTCTGTGCATTACACTGCAACTTTTGCTTAACCACAGATAATGCCTTTAAGGGGAGTGCATTGAAGTATTTCTGCTGGATCCTGCTTGTCTGATTTAATGTAAAAGAAAAAAAAAGGTATACATTTCATTTGAATACAGGTTGAGATGCAGTTGGAGTAAAAAGAAAATTATACAACTCCATAAAACTTAACTGCAGTGCTGCTAAATACATGTTTATGATGCCAAATTGCCCTTCAGTATGTCCCCAGAGACCGTCTGGTGATGAAGTTTACCAGCTGTCAAGTTCATACATATAATGACCATGAATTTGCAGCAAACTAACAACAACAACAACAACTTACAGCGGCGGCTGTCCTCTGAAGTGCTCATTATACCATCAGACAGTTTGAAAGCTAAATAAATAAATAACTACACGGCACTGACACTTCCTCAAGACTAAAAAAACAGCTTGTAATTTCTTTTTGAAAAAGTGCTCAGTTACACGCTGATTAAAAAAAGCAATGATCGAGAAAGAGGAGAAAGAAGAGAGAGAGAGAGACGCAAAACATGTTTCACGTGGCAAACATTTGACAAATGCAAACACTCACCTTCCACAGTCTCTCCACCCGGGACAACTTGCGTGTTTTCATTGTGACGGCGCGGCTGCATGTGAGTGTCAGGGTTAGAAAGAGAGCGAGGAGGGATGTGGACGCGGAGAGAGAGAGAGAGAGACGGAGAATAATGACCTGGTCATAAACGAGACACACCTCAGCTCTCAGATAGAATATTCCTGTTGTCAGCATCTCAGTACTAAGTTCCACACATTAAGTTGAAGTGTATGTGTGTGTGTGTGTGTGTGTGTGTGTGTGCGTGCGCGCGCGTGCGTGCGTGCGTGGCTGTAGATGCTGGCATGGACATTTTCCGACTGAAACACTGCCCCGTTGTCTTATAGGAAAAATACCACGTCATCAAGGAGACCCCGGACGGCCAACAAGAATCCGACACTGCTGAGGCCGCACCAGGGGAGGTCACGTCAGATCACCGAGGGGGGGTCAGACAGAACATGGAGTCTCACGTCCGTTGGCGGCCACGCTAATCCCCGAAACACAACCCTAGAGGAGATTCAGGAGGGACGGAGCCAAAGCTATCGGCCCCTTCACAACAATCCGCACTGAACCACTTACCTGGACCATTAGCTGCATCTCGCCGTTCCGCACAGATCAGCATTACACACCACATGCAGAGCGGGGCCACTTTATGGCACTTTTTAACCAGGCTTGTTTACCCCGTCTCTCTCCTCCACTTTTCTCCCTGGAGCAATTTACCCACAACACTGCATTTCTGTACAGATGAAGGTGCTGCCCGTACAGCTACAGGCCGAGGCAGGTTAGAATTTCCTCAGGTCTCGGGAGGTCAAATGGATGAAGATGGAGGCCCAGTGAAGCTAATACCTGTAAGGCGTCGGTAAGTGCACATACAGTACTATATATGTGCCCTCGAGGCTTCGCAGGAATGCTAAATGAAGTGTCAGCTGTGACGGCTGCTGAATTCTCTCCGCGCAGAGCTTCTTTTACTTGTGAATGAGTAAAAAAAACAATGCAGGCAAAACAAAAAAATATTGGTTTCTTCTAACTGAAAAACAACTCGGTAAGCACAAACGTACAGATGTCAGGCTTGATACTTTTCCGGAGGGAGCTGCATGTGAGAACACACATGTCCGCAAAGCAGCGAGCGAGGGGCGAGTTGATTGATTGTTATTGTCAAGTCCTGCAGAATGATCCGGAAATTGCTGCTGTTGTGAACGAGTCTGACTCGGACAACCTCCTGCTGCGTTCATCAAATGCCAAAAGCAAACATTTTCAGGAATTCATTGGCTGCAGGCCCCCGCGACCCCTTTAAGGATAAAGCAGTATAGAAAAAGGATGCCCGGATGTCTGAAGACAGCTGTTTGTGGAGCATTTTAGCAACTTTTAGCTCATTGTTTTGGTTGTACAGCACTCAATACACTATTTTGGTTGAGTTTAACTACTCTCATCAGAATTGTTTCTGGTCAATGCAAAAAAATAAAATAATTGACAGACAAATAAACTTGCTGGTAAGCAGGTGAACGTAGTGAAGCATTTAGTCGCTGGAGGGCCAGACATGTCCCTCAGAAGCTGGTTGAGACGATGGATGAATGAATACTGCACTGGAACATGACTCCAAATGGGTGGAAATAGGCCACGGTTCGCTAACACGTTAGCTGTAACAAAGTGATAAGACGTCACTGTTGTATCTTTAGACGGTTCTTCTGCCCCCAAAGTGGCCAAAAACTCGATTTGTGTACATTTAAACAAAAATTTATTTACACACCAAAAAAAACCATATCTGTAAAAGAGACAAATAATGAGATTTCCAGATCCCAGCTAAAATCGAATCAGCTCTTGTTCAGGTCGAGTGGATAACGTGGACGTCTCAGCACATGAGCCACACTGCGAGCGCAGCAAGATGCCTCCTTATACACACACCCGGCAAATAAAGTCTCTGTTATTCCAATGATGCATCAGCCATTCTGGTGAGGGGAGAGACATAAATCATCACAGTTTGGCTCTTGTGTCTTTGCTGGGGTACGATTTGACGGGCTGCCAGCTTCAGAATAGTGAATCACTCAATAACGCTCCCCGTTCTGCGCACCGCCGCTACACCAAACAATCATTATCTCCCCCATTTCTGTTCTGCTCCACGTGAGCACCACGCTGAGCATCATCAAAAGTCGGCGCTCGACTCCCAGCTCAGGGAAAAAGCAAACTCCTTCCTCTCCCGTCTCCAGAGCTCCGGGTCTCATTCAGACTCCTGACTACCAGCTGGGAATATTGACTGGAGATGATGAAGTACATAAAAAAGCCTTCCAACACCCAATGTGACTGAGATAAATAAGCCTTCTGTGTTGGCAATGACCTACATGCACCTTCACACAAGAGGTAAGTTACCAGATCACGCACACAACACGACTAATTCAGAGATAAGATCCAACAAACAACGTATCACTCTGTGCCGAAGCTCAGCGACCACTTTCATGCTGAGCTTCCGACTGGAAGTAACAAGCTTCAAACGACCCAACCTTCATGGCCGGAGGGGACAGAACTCCTCTCCTGTCACCGGTGTCCTGACCAGAGTGCACACGAGAGGTCTGGTGAGGATGCCGTCTCATGTGTAATTCAACAGAAGTCTATACCGGAGCCTGGAGGCAGGACTGGGCCTGTTTAGTCGTGGCATCCTCAAGAAGAGTGAACCAACACCCGCCCAGCTTTGTTACATCTTGTCAAAGGCAGGTGCAAATAACTTAATTCACAAAGCCTGCCTTTCTTCTAACTGTTTCAATGGCATGGATGACTGGCGTGGCTCAATGCAGCACAACCCTCGCACTCATTAGCTACACGTCTGCCATTCATACGGTGACAGGTCGGAGTGTCTGATGTGAAAAAAGGTAAATTAACACGCAATTTGTTGAAGCGTAGTACATTTGTTTCTTGTGGGCAATTACATGTAAGTTATTTTTGGAGCATGGTCATCATATTAGTTCAGATTGTTAAGTATTATTCTGTTGGGAGGGGTTTAACTTGTCAATCTTTCACTCAGAATAGTGAGATTTGCTCTCGTCATCTTAGTTTTGTGAGATGACTTTTCTGCGGCGCCACTTATCAGTCGATCTGCGCCAGTGGGATCGTGGGTGTAACAAAGACAAAGAGTGATATGGGAGCTCACCAGCTCAGCCTCAAGACTTCTAATGTGAGCACAGTCATTGCATCAGGGCGGGATTGTCACCTCTTTGTCTGACTGTTGCAACACACGCACAAAGGTGATCGGTTGTTTCTGTTCTGCTTCCTCCCGGGATTGACTCCACCGTCGTATGACCCTGTTGACTTTTGCAGCGCTGACTTTTTTTCTCCAAATTCTGCATGCGTGCACGTGTTCACACCGGTTTAAATGATGTGATGCTTTGTGTGTCCGCGCGCGTGTGTCTCCCAGGTGTGTGTGTGTGTGTGTGTCGCTGCTGTATCATGGCAGGGTCGATGAGAGAATCTGCCCGTGTGACACAACAGATTACTGCTGCCTGGTCTCAGCCCAGAAAAACGTCTGCGAGAGGACTCGGGAGACATGGCAGCTCCACTCTGCTGCTCTAATTCAGGCTGACAGATATGTTGTAGGAGAAATTTCCTTCACTTGTTTTAAGTTCTGTCTTCATTAGTGACTTTTTGTGTTAAAAGAGCTGATATGTGTGAGCATGAAGCGTTGCTGCACAGTAACATAAGATATAAAAAAGAAGATGTCATGCCTGCAGACACTTCAACAGGACACACTGCAGCTGCAATGCACCTTCTGGTTTTCACTACACAGACTCTGCAGCTGATGATTATTTGACATCTAAATTAAATGTTCCAATCAAGCCACTGATGATTCTTTGTCTTTCTCTGTCAAGAAAAGGGTCTTTGTCTGTGTCTACAGGTCGGAGCAATCCCTCCGTGCAGCTGATGTTGCTAAGTGACCATGTAACCTTTCCAAGCCCAATGAGAATTTGACATTATCTTCCTCTTCTTGGATCTGGCTGACACATTTTTTAGCTCTGCGAGCTGGTTGGTTTTAGTTACAGAAGCTGTTTCGGAAAGCAACGTGGTTTTTCTCTTCTTTCTTGTTTTCGGAACACGTTCTGTGCCCTAGTGGTACCCAAGGTATGGTCTTACATTAATGTTGCAGTGCTAAATACTGTGTCTGAGTCTCTGTTTACAAGAGCCAAAGTCTCCCCGCCAATGCTGTATGTTGACATGCACAGCACAGTGTAGAGTGAGGCGCAATGATTGGAAGACAACAGTCTCTAGTGGCAGAACCGACGCATTGCAGGGAAAAGCTATTAAAAATATATTCCTGCATGTTTGGTATTTCAAATGTCAATGGAATGGCACCGTCTACTGAATAAAGACTCAAAATAGCAGACAGTGAAGTAAACCAAATGCTTGATCTACCGTAGCTACGCTCATAAAAGGAGCTGCACTGCTGATTATCAACAACTAAAACACTGAAAACATTGACTGAAGTTAAAAATTGAAACAAAACAAAGGAAAAAAAGAGAGACAGAGAAACAAGGAGAAAGGAAAATGGGAGCGAGCTGGGTTAAGAGACATTTATATTTAGCTGCACACTCATAAAGTTCTTAAAAGCAGCAGAAACCTTTAATGTCCACGGTGAAGTTACGTCTGTGGAGTGAACTGTTGCTCAGGAAGCCGAGGATCAACAACGATGGCTGACAGAAGGAGCTCTCTCAGATTTTGTTTTTGTGCTGCATATTATGTATTTTAAACTGGTTCAATTTTGACAACAAAGGTCGCAGCTACTGTTAAAATGAAAATATTTGTGGAACGTGAAAAGGATTAAACGTTCAATATGAATAAAATTGAAAATCATAATGCCCGAATGGAGGAGTCAATGACAGCTGATTTCTGTTTCTTTTAAAAGAGTAAAAAAAAAAGTAACACGAGAGACTGACGCTCAGCATCGGCCATCGGCAGGATCCTCGTCTCATCACGGAGTGATAAGGGACCGTCTGTATTTAAGCACTGACTGATCGCGCTGTCAGCTTGTGTAATAATACAGTTAATCACCGAGTGGAAGAGGGACAGTCTCACAGCGAGGCAGCAGAGACAGAGAGGCCAGCAGACATGCTGTTGACAGGTCTCGGGGGGTGGGGGTGGGGGGGAGGGTGAGAGGGACGATCAATGGAGTGTTGAGGTGCTGGGTGGGGGATGGATGACCTGCTGCGATGTCTGCTGGGTAAAAAAGGAGCAAAAGCATAACAAAAAAAAGACAGAGAAAAGAAAAACAGGTCGATAGTGAACTAGTCAGTCAGCAGCAAACAACACGCCGAACCAATGAAACAGGAGTAGAGGTTTATACTCGTTGGGGGCCAGAAAAACACCACGTCAACATGACGGTGGACGGAGCGCGTCGCATGACACGAGCAGAGGACACTCGGTGTGCGATGTGAGACCTGCATCATATCCAGATGGCAGTAAGAGCCACCAATGAGCAGCATCATGTGTGTGTGTGTGTGTGTGTGTGTGTGTGTGTTCCCAGAGCTTGCAGCCTCACCCTCTCCACCTTTGCAACCATGGCAACGCCGAGCCAGAGGAACCTGCTGGGGATGCTGTGCTGTCCTGAGGGGAGGAGCTGCACTGGGTGACAGCACATTTGCCTTGTGTGCCTCTTTGCTGCAAACTGGTTTGGCTGGTCAGTAACGTTGCATTGCCTGTATTTCTTCTTTTATGTTTTTGGTTTTAACTTGTTGTGTTTTTTGTTGTTCACTGTGATCTAGTTATAGCTAATATTATGATTCTGATGAACCCATGAGGTTCAATATGTTTCATAAACAAAGGATCAGATGCGTATGGCAAAGGGGGTCGCTCGTAGAAACTGAATTATCACTTGACTCTGCAGTCACATTTGGCTCTAAGAAGCATTTTTTTGTTTTAGTTTTATGGCCGGCAGATTTACAGTTTTGGTTCAGCCTCACAGATCTCTTCAGCTTTAGCAGGCTGCTACACATGGCCTGCCCAGAACCAAATGGTATAAAGACAGTTAGCAACCAGCTGGTGAATACAGTGAAGCATTTGGAAGCTAAATAGACAAATATTTCCCTGAGGAGTCAGTGAAGACCAGACACAAGTTCAACATACCCAGGATATGTTTTTTACGTTATTTGGTTTAACTGATCATAACATTGTCCTTCGTGACAACCTGGACTAAGAAGCTGGTTATCAACTGTCTCAGTCAACCCTGGCTTTTCATATCCAGCTACATTACAAGCGTGTTCGCGAGGAAGAAGCGAAGCCGGAAATTACAAGCAACATCGTCAGAACCCTGAATTAAGTTCTTGATTTCATTTTGGATGACGGCAGCAGGAGAGCGGAGAGCGAATGGGAGAGAACGAGGGCAGCCTATCACATCTCTCTGCTCTCTTTCTTTCAGGTGGCTGTTCTCGCTCCGTCTGCCTGATTTATCTGAGCTCTGGACCTTGGAGGAAGCACAGAGCTAAACTAAGTGTTAAGACCAAACTGTCTCACTCACATCTGGAGTCTCATCATGTTGAAGGCACAGTTAAGTGCATGCAAGGACAGACAGTGTGTGTATGGCCAGCCCTGGGCAGTGGGTGATTTACTTCTTTATTTAAATCCTATTCCCCAGGATAATGAAATCATGTGGACAGGGACTCTACGTCTAATAAAGTCCTATATTCCCAACATGAAAGTTAAGTTAATTAAAAGATGACAACCAAGCAGGTACAATGACGCTTTAAAGGCTGGAAACACACCCTGAAATACACTGGTTACACTATATAAGCACTCCAGTTATCTCTGAGAATAAATCATACAGCTTTTCGTGTTCGTCCTCAGAGATGCAGCCTGTGTAACCTCGCGATATCAAAACCCCGTTTTTGCCACCAGCCTCCTCAGGGACAATAACACACTTTCTCTATGTTAGAAGGGCTTTTTTATACAGGGAAAAGCAGATTTTACACAGGAGATGATGTTAAAAAGTAAATATTAGAACAGTGTACTTTAATCACAAATCATTGGCCTTGGAGGGAAAAAAATAAAAATGCATTATAGCAGAGAATGCATGAAGGTAGCCCTGTAGGAAATGAGTTTTTTCCACAAATCACAATAAGCAAGCGGCAAGTTTGAGCAAAAAATAAATGTCTGCGACGATTAACTGTATAAAAATTGATTTTACATGATTGAGTTAACTCATCTACTGATTCAAGCCAGAATGGAATCAGTGACTGAAGTACAGAAGAATTCATATGTAGCTTGAGGGAAGAGTCTATGATTTCCCTTAATCTTAAATATTCATGACATGCAATATTGAAAATATAAATCCAAAAAAACTATAAAATCAAAGCCTCTGGATGATGAGTCTGGATGGTGAGGAGGAATTTTACTTTGGGATTTTGAAAGTTTAGTATTATTTTTTTTTATTGTTCTGTGCCACAGAGTCAGACCAATTAACTTTGCTGTTAATGGTTCAAATGAATGACAGACACTGCCCCTTTTGAAGGACTAATAATTTTCAGGGAACTTTCTATGAAGCTTGGTCAAATTTTTTGATTGAAGTAAGGAAGGGAATGCAATAGAAGCTTATAAAATACATCTAAGGGGATGTCTTGTCTTGTGTTGCGACATGTTGGAAATGTTACTAAAAAGCTTAAATGAAATGATTTCAGTGGGAAGTTGGCCGATATTCATGCGGAAGAAATTTAACTGACACATTTTTGTTGTGTCATTTTTCTCATTCGACATGAGGCACAGTGCTTTATGTTGACTATGACTCCTGTGGCGTGGTGTGTTATCTGTCATTATCACAACGTGAAACACAAACAAAGATAAATATTTACATTTTCTCTGATGTGTTCTGTCCATAAAGAGAAAGTCGATACAGGAGAGGTCATGAATTGTGTCCCTGGGGGCCAGTTGGAAGGTAAAATGGCAGCGTATTCCACTTTTACATAAAACAACAATTAACTAAGGACACCCGGGTTTCCGTGGTGGCAAGGAGGAGAAAGAACTGCTGCTGCCATCTCCCTAGGTGACGCAAAGTCTACCACAAAACACTGATGCCTGCACACAGAGCACAGCGACAATTAATCAAATCCTTCCGCACACACACACGCCTCTCCTACAAAGATGCAGGGCCTGCATTGTGTGAGCTCAGGCGTTTAGAAGAACACAGCAGCAAACAAATTAAACAGTTGTTTGCAAAGAAAATCTAATTCTCTCCATTTTCTTCTCGCCCGCTTTGAGCAAAATGCTTCCTCAAGCAGCCCAGCCACCGGGAGCTGCCAGGTTTCTGAAACAAGCTGAACAATCGTAAATATCTGGGTGAAATAAACTCGTGTCGTTTTCCAAGTCAATTTTCATCTTTTCCCTTCGCAAAATAAATTGAAACAACAATGGCTCTTTTTCAAACTCCCACTGGAGCCGGCGAGGCTGGAAAATAGCCCTCCATGAAATGGTCTGCACTTCTCCTGAGGCGAAAGGCAATTTCATGCTTCAGCACGACCCGGCTGGAGGGGACACCGGGACTAAAGGTGACTTCAAGGTTAACAGTGCAAACCTAATACATATGTGGGAAATCCAGCAGCACAATAACACACTCCTACAATGCAATCACAAAGTTAAATTGCTTGAGAAAACCATTACTTCAAATAATTATCTTAAAAGCGCCTCATACTGCATAAGTACTTAAATAAGCACAGGCTTTTGGACGACATATGGGAACGTGTAGATCACTGAGGAGCTGCTGTTTACCCAGGTGTTGTTGTTGTTGTTGTAGTTGTTGACAGCCCAT
This sequence comes from Scophthalmus maximus, assembly GCF_022379125.1. NCBI lineage: Eukaryota > Metazoa > Chordata > Actinopteri > Pleuronectiformes > Scophthalmidae > Scophthalmus > Scophthalmus maximus. The sequence continues at coordinate 17,638,205 of NC_061519.1, forward strand.
GCGGTGTCAGTGTTCAGCCTGTAGCCAACCTTATCTGCTGATGCTCAATGTGACAGACATCAATAATTCAGAGGAACATCTCGGTGTTGGCAGCCATTTAAAGATAAAAGGTCGGCGCAGTGTATTTGTACGTGCTGTAGGTTTGAACTGGTGTCGACCACGACAAGCAACACACGTGTTAACACGTCTCTGCTTCAGGGAAACAAAGCACACACAGAAAAAATGGTTTCACCTGTTGGCTGTTGCTCTTTTGATCGTAGATTAAATCTGCTGTCGAAGTCTTTGGTTGGAAACGAACCGGCAACAACCTCACGATGATGTCGATGGAAACCAAAAATGTTACAAAAAGAAAACATTGTAGGGGGATGAGTTCAGAATCAGAATCAGAATCAGAAAAACGTCATTGATCCCTTGGGGGAAATTGGGCGAAGGTATGCTTATCTATTATTTTCATATATCATTCATTTGTGTGAAAATCTCAAACTGTTCTGCACAGAGCTGAGTTCTACAAATCCTCTGTATATATGTTGTTTAATTGCCCCCTTATATCTATTTAGTTTCATGTCATAGTTTCACGCAGACACGACAAATGTAGTGATGAACCAACAACAACGCCAAGCGTAATCCAGCAGGGCTGAGTATAGAAAAGGCCAATCTTCTCATTTCCACTTGATTTTAGCTCCAAAGGAAAAATCTCTTTCCAAAAGTGTGCAGCTGCTTTTCAAAACAATCACCAGCTTCAACCGTAGAAAAGGCTTCTGGAGTTGTTGTTTGTTCTTGAGAATGTTAACACTCACACTCACTAATCTGAAAACACTGGGCTTTTTTTTCCCCGCACTTTTGCAACCAAATGTTGATTTTCTGGCTCCGCTACAGTAACAGCCGGGATGTCGACCAGCATCAAACCCAAAACATTGCTATAAAAGATCGCTTTGTCAAGCGTCTGGGCGACGGGGCAGGCGGATACTGTCCATGTTCAGCCACGCTGTGCGACCCCCAGCACACCAGCTCTTTGGCCTCTCAGCACCACAGACAGCTCGGGAGAGAAGAGCACAGTCACAGACATATAACCGCGGACAGTCACGTCTGGCAGAGGCAAGTTTCCCAGCAAGGCCGGCTTTACGGAATCGTGGCAATTTGCAAATGTTGTTCTTTTCCCCACGAGTTCACGAAGACAAATTGCAATTGCAGTTAAACAAAAGAACCGTTTCAAGCAAACGTGCAGCTGCCGTAGAATAAAATCAAAATCCTCCTCTCAAAAGCTTCTTTGGCAGCCTGTCCTCAGGGGTTCACTTATATATATTTTTTTTTTTTTTTTTTTTTACTTATATATATACACACTCATATAGTTGAGTGTGTGTGTGTGTGTGTGTGTGTGTGTGTGTGTGTGTGTGTGTTACTGAAAAGGATTCATCTAAACTATACATCTGGATATTTTTCTAAGGGGAGGGGGGAGGTGGGGTCGTGTAGCAAGTAAAGCACAAGTGTCTTACGTCCTCATCCTCCCGCAGGCACTTCTTGCGGTGCTGGACGTGAGCTCTGCCGTCCACGACCTGCTGCTGGGGGCTCTTCGCCGCGCTCTCCTCGTCCGCAGCCTGTCCTCCGAGCAGACGACTGGCCTCGGGTGGGTGCGGGAAGGAATTGCTCGTGTCGATCTTCCCGGTGAATCTCTGATACAGCGAAGCCATAATACAGGTCCGGTGCTAATGGAGCAACTCAGAGCATGCCAGAGATGGAGACGGCTCTCGGCCACGAGTGCGCCTCTCTTGTTTGGGTCTATTGGTTTGCTGCGCGCTTCGAGGGAGAACCGATGGCAGGCGGCCACTTTCCACCTCCTGGGACAGATGGAGAGGGAGAGAGAAAAGGATACGGCGAAGACACTTGTCTATCAAACAAGCATCTGAGGAGCTGCTTGAAGTGACACACCGACGTCAGGCGCAAAATCCTTGGCGGCGATGCGCTCTTCGCCCTCTCCGGGCGCGCAGCAGACTGGGGGGCTGCGGGTGGCAATAGTTGCTCTCCTCTGCATTCACGACACGTTGTCTCTCCCTCGGCAGTTTCCCGATGCCTCCCTTGCAGCGGGCGCGCCGAGTTTCCGGCCAGACAGTCGACCCCCCCGCCCCTCGCCGGACTCCCGCTGATGGTCCACACCAAAACCAAAAAGAGCGAACGCTTGTGTTTCCACACTCTCGGCTCAGCTGTCGGCGCGGAGAGAGAGTGGGAACGACGCAGAAGAGCCCGGCGGTGGTGTCCGAGGACGCGCTCTGCATGAGAAGTGACCAGCTCTGAGCAGCTCCCTCTTCTTCTGGAACAACCGCTGTCATACGGGGCTCTGTGATCCTGCGAGCTGCTCTACGCGCAAAACACGCGCCACGAACTGCGCACGGTTTTGTTTTTTTTGAACACGAACGTCTCTGCGTTTAGAAGCTCTTTGATCACGAGGTCCGTTCCAATTTGATGATTTCATGAATGGAGTCATAATCCCGACCCCAGTCGTTGCGCACGGTCCCAGCGCAGAGCTCGGGTGCCTCTCTGTGGCGCGCCGCGTTAGAGCAGGCTGACCGCGGGGCCTCCAGGGAAGTCTGGGATCCTCACGTGAGACAGCACAACTTCTTGTTTACTGAGAAAAGAAAACCTGTCACAAATCAACAGGACGAAGTGACGGATGACAGAGATCAGTAGACCCATGACGACTCCCATTGGCCCAAAAAAATATCCAGAAATATCCAGCCAAAATGTTCATCCTACAGCAGGATGAAATGAAAGCAATTTATCTTTGGTGTTCATGCCAAATCTCGCTTTCACATATTTCTCTGAATCCCATCTAACAGTAATAATTCAAACCATGACAGTGTGTGTTCCTCGCCTTAATTTATGCGGGTTCCCTCCCTTTTGTCATACAGTTTCAGTCAGTTCACGCACAAGTGGCGTTCGGCTCATACACTACATTGAAAGTGATTTCAAGGTGCCCATAGAGGCGACAGCAATGCAGCCCTCTGGTAAATGCACAATATTGACAGGGACGGAAGAAATTTGAACACTTAAGACCCCTCTCCGCCGTGCACACGTAAGCCAAAGTGTTCAAATTTCTTCCGTCCCTGTCACGAATGCCACAGGCGAACACCCTCCGGCCTGCCAACGTGTCAGCTCAAACTATCACTCCACCGGGCCGAGACGTACTTTCCGGGAAATAGGTCATCTTCACAGGGGTACGACTTCAAAGTGGCTCTAAAGCACAGCTCAAAACAGCCCCTGGACATTCTGTAGAGTACCGCTGCTCTGCATCTCCCACTTAGTGGAATCAGGTTCATTTCATAATCTCTTTGCAAAGAGAAATCCAGACACGAAAGAAAAGAAAATATTCCATATGAAATTCTGAACAAAGAGCGAGTTTCAATTAATTCCCCCCCCCCCCCAAAGTCTTCGTGAGTCATCTCGAAGTCTGAAAGAACCGCTGGAGGCTCATTGATTCACGGCTTGAATTATGAATGTAACCTTTATAATAGGATATGTATCTGGAATACAGAGTATTGATTTCAAAGGTTTTTCCATTCATTCAAAAACAAGGACATAGAACATTACTGCCTTTGCCTAATTAAAGTTATTCCCCGTTCCTCCCGTCCTCTTTATTTTAAAATCAATTTTCCTTTGACTGTGACTATCACTCATAATTTAATTGAATCACAACTTTGTTTGATGCCTTTGCAATGCTTTTTAATTCTCTCAGCAGAGATTTATGTGGGGGGCTGAACATCTGGGCTGCCGGCAGCATCGTCTCCCACCGTGGCTCACTCATGGTCCCTGTCATCATTTGTTTCTGTAATTCCTAAATGCCTTTCCTGGGTCTGCGCACCCCTGGGGAAATAGGTCTGAGTCCCTTGACATCCATCCTAGCCTCTCAGACAGATGTCTTCCAATCTCCCTCACCTTGTTGGTGAGCCATTGTGAGCTGCCTGGCTGCTTTAACGCTCCCCTCAGGACCACGCCGGCAGAGCCTGGGCTCAGCTTGACTCCCCGTATCGCCTCCTCGCAGATACATCAGATGACTGGAGCTGCGCCTTTCCCCGCTCTCACAAAAAATTGCTGCAGTCAAAGCTCAGCATTATGGGTGGTAAAAATTGGAGAGGCTGTAATGATGATGATAGTTGAAGCATACATAATACCTCTGGGGGGGTTGTTGGAGCCGATACAAGTTCAAACTTACTTCAGGTGTAGTACGGGACACAGGCATAATACTTCAAGCAAATAACATCTGCATTTCAGTCTGAATGACATGATGCCCATAAGGCTCTGCTATGCAATTAACTTTGAGTTTTGATTCCCATGAGGGTTTGACATACAAAAGTTACCTGGTGCGCAGATGTTATTTTACTATATCAAGGCTGTCATGGGCTCAATGAACCACTCTGGGGCTGCCTGCAGATCAAATCAACACCACTGTGTAAAAGATACAGTATCTTTATATCAGTTTTGTGGAAGACTGAACTGGAAACAAGATGTCAGAGAAACAAAAATGGTGAACACAGATTTTGCCTGATCGAGCCCAGGTATAGGATGTTGTTGTCTGAAAGTAAACAGAGGTAGGTGGGTCAAATAGCTTGAGTTGCAGTTCAGTGTTACACCTGTACACGATGCATGACATCATATGCAGCTCTAAATTTACAAAATAATGCATTTGCAATAACTGCAATGGGACTACATTTCCATCAGCACGACACACACCACAACAACATGACACACAAATGAATTGGATGTAAGAGCAAACAGATCAATCAATGTGTAGTGGGAGCGCACTGATATCTAATTTCCTCCAAACATCACTCAGCTGAATAAGGCCACGACTGCATCTCCCTACATGCATGTGAACCGGGTGGATTTAATTACAGCCTAAACCATAATCGCATTTTCGCACCATTTTTCCATTTGGCATTAGCCGGCCACTAATGATTTCCCTTGATGCCGTGCCAAGCCGACCATGGCAACAAGTTTCTTCATCGTCCTGCTGCCCGTGTCGGATAACATGCCCCGGCTCTGCTGTGAACTGGATACATGTAGTTTATCTTCAAGCTCAAGACGGTTCATTACTGGGCTGCAAAGTAGTCTGCTCTCACATTGAATATAAATAATTTTTACAAATCCACTTAAAATGAGTTGTGTACATTAAATTTGTCCAATCATCCGGGCTAGTCTTCAAGCAGCAATTACAATACTTTTAGGTCAGAGGTTTTCAAACTGTGAAGCACGGCTCCCCAGTGGACACGGGAGAGTTGAAGGGGGGACATGGAGAGCGAGAGTTGTGACACCGACAAAGGGAGTTATTAGTTATTTTAATTTGGTATGTCCCCACTTAAATATAATTTACTCCAACAGCAACGGCCGTGACACACACACACACACACACACACACACACACACACACACACACACACACACACACACACACACACACACACACACACACACACACACACACACACACACACACACACACACACACACACACACACACACACACACACACACACCTCATGGAGGCAGTTGACCCAAACAGTGGCGCCCGGCTGCCATGCTTTGCATCAAATATTTTACTCTTTCTCCCCATCTAGATACAGAACACCGCCCGTTGCTCCCAGGGTGAAAACATGTTCCCCTGTCAGCGTTTATCAAAATGCAATTCTGCCTCACTGTGGGCCAAAGTCAATGGGACTGTACAGAGGAAAAACATTCCTCACCACTGCGTTACACGCTAGCACCACATTACAACACTCGGCTCATTTCGAGCCATGTAGCGAAGGTGAATTCAATTACTACGCGCTGCACAAATTACCAGGACAGACACATTCGGTCCAGGTCGTATCAAACTGATAATATGCTCACACATGCAGCATGAATGCATAGTGAGTCTCGTGTGGACACATTTCATGCGTTATTTTTTCAATTAAAAAATCCCTACATAAATTCACATAAATGTTAATATTAAAATGTTTAACTCTCTCTGAAATAAAAGTAAAATCATACTGTCTTTAACTGGTTTGCCTGGTTGAAGTTCACTGAGCCTGTTGCCTCTTCCACTGAGAAGAGAAGTGTTGAATCTTCTAGTACATTACGGATGAAGGGAAGTTATGTAGTGAGCCGAGATTGAAATGGCAGCAGATAAGTCACAGAGGAAACAGAGTTTAATGTTGGCTGATGTGGTGGAAAAACGTCTGTGGCTGTACGTCTGGAGGGGAGCAGCAGACTACAACTGTGGCTGCAGCAGATGATGAGGAGGAGCAGGAAGGAAGGAAGGAAGGAGGCAGATTCTCAACATGAGAGCGTGTCACTTGAAATGTACTGTCACACGCGTGTTTGTGTGTGGAAATAGAAAGTGTGTAGGGAAAAAAAGGGCTGAAAGGGGGGTTGCAATGAATGGAATGACATCGCTTATCACATGCAAAGTAATCTAAACCACTCTGCCTCTCCCGCTCTTCTTTCATTTCTGGTTGCATGCTTTTATCTGGTGCCTCAACATGTACTGTAACGCCCCTCAGGCAATTAATATTCATCACGGCTCTGCATACATTATTCACATACATTCTTGTGAGTTCAAATGCAGCATTGACCCTCTCAGTCCCAGACTAGTGTCACATTGTTTGAGCGCCTCACATATGTAGTTGTTTTTTTTCTTTCTTTCATTCCTTTATCTGAACAAAGACTTCCAATGATAACTCTTTGACTGTGACTTTTTGTTTTTGTTCACATTTGAGATGACTTTATTTGCTTGAGAACAACACAGTTATCCTAAACTACAATTCTTCAACAATCTGAAAACAGCGTGAAGTCAGTGTTCAGTCGATGCAGAGCAAATACTGTTGCTGACCTCGAAGCCATAAAATGAATTTTCACATTACGCAAACTGTAAACAACATTCACCAACATGCCAGCAGAGAATGTGAACCAATAATCTAAAAATATTCAAAGATTTCACACAAGAATGCACACATACTTCTATCCAACTTTATCCCCACAGCGGCCAGCTCTCTCTGAAGTCAAGAGATGGCTGCACGTCACATAGAATAACAACGAGGCACTAAGCACATTTTTAACCAACCATGCATTAGACGTAAGCACTTCAAAGGAAATTATAAAACGGAAAGCATTTGTCCATCAAGATCCTCAGAGGGGACACCGGGACCCGCCGCTCCCTCCCTGCCTGTCCAGCTGCTATCAGAAACAGCCAGCAGGCTTCTCCGTCAGGAGCAGGAGACTCGCCCATGAACACAGACATCCCCCGCCATGTGCCATGCATGCTAAAAAGGCCCCCTTACCCTTCTGGGAGGAGTGCTGGTGTCTATCTTCAGCTGGGTGGCGATGAGGACGGACATGGTGAAAATCGCCGCTTGCCTTCCCCCCTCGCTGTGCTCACACCTTTGTGTTGTGAAGTTGGGGCTGCTGGAGGTGTCTGAGAAGTTCACCTACACCCCCCCACCCCCACCCTCCCTCCCTCCTCCTCTCCCTCCCTACCCTAAGGCTCAGGGAGAGGATGACCCATGGCTCTGGGAGCCCGAACCGAAAAAACACCTCCCTCTCTCCTAGGAGGGTGAATCAATCACAAAGACACCGGCATTGCCTCCACGAGGGGGGCGACAGGGTGGGTTGGAGGGGGGGGGGTGTCCTCCTTGCTCAAGATGCTCCAAATGCTACTTATCCCTCCTTCCCTCCCTCCCTGGCTTGCTCACTTGCTTGCTTTTACTCGCTTACTCCTCCTTGCGCGCGCGCGCACACACACTTAAACTCTCTGAACAAGACTTTAACAAGAGTTCAAGAGTGTAAGTAAATTAGGTAGGCTCACACACACACACACACACACACACACACACACACACACACACACACACACACACACACACACACACACACACACACACACACACACACACACACACACACACACACACACACACACACACACACACACACACACACACACACACACACACACACACACACACACACACACACACACACACAAATTGCTCCTCAGCACATTAGTACCAATACTGCCCGTTAGGCATTTTCCCTTTGTGTGTGTGTGTGTGTGTGTGTGTGTGTGTGTGTGTGTGTGTGTGTGTGTGTGCATGTGGGTGGGTGGGTGGTTGGGTGTGTGTGTGTTCTCAATCTCAGTTTGTGCACATATCACAGAGAAATTGATCAATTCAAGTCAGCTTTGCAGTTGGGTTGTGATAAAGCACGAGTAATATTTCTGCTGCCTGCCGTCCATGTCACAAACCCCCCCACATACACACACACCAAACACACACACACACATACAGTCATACACACACATACGCCCATCAAGCCAGGCTAATAGGACAGGAGTCTGGCACGGGCGACACTGCAGCTTTATCTATGTAGAGTTTGTGCCGTGTGTATTGAATCCCAGGGCGGAAACCGAGTAACCAGTTTGTTCAGCCAAAGCAGGACATGGAGTCATGAGAAAAGAGGGAATGAAATGGCTTTAACAAAACTCGGAGAAGTGATATGTAATTCCCACTGCTTAATCTAATCTGCTCCCCTGAATACAACAAAAAAGACGGAGGAGAGAAGCGCCACACCTTGCGGACCAGGACGAGACAGGCACAAACAGTAAGCATTCATATCTCCTTCATTAAAAATGGTGCACAGAGGGAGCCGTGAATCAAGATACTGAGCTGAGTGTGAGTAAGGAAGACAAACAATATCATATCGTAGAACAGTGCCTCGTGTTTTACATTTCTCAGCTGTGGAAGTAGAGATTTAATTTTAACATTCATGAGAAAAAATGTGCACTAATTCAATATGACCTTGCTTACTTTTATTGCAGGGACAGCGGTATGTTTTACACCCTGGTTTGAGGCTTCGCAGCACTTCATAAATACTTATATTTAAAGTCAGCTGAATTTCTTTTCAACCATGACTCATGAACCAATTTAAATCAAACCCCCCCCCCCCCCCCCACCCCTCCACTCCCCTGCAGCTGCAGCAGTTTATCGCTGCTGGCTGCCAGGCTTCAGCTCATATTTTACATGTTTGATTTTTCACACAGGCAACAAACCCAAAGTGACAGCAACAGCTGATAAAGAGCAGCACTTTGTTAAAGGTAGGCGACATAATCACGGAACGTAAGGCGATAAGATGATACAACACAGGAACAAACAAAACAAAAAAACAGCTGCACATGTTACGGTCTTTTGAGTTGACCATACCGACATGCGAAGAGGATAAAGATGAACTAAAGTTCATATTTGCATGCACACCACAGGAGACGAGGTTTCATCTGATAGAGTAATTGCTCCAGTGGCTGTACCAGGGAATAATAAAGTCTTTTGAGCTAATGGAAGATATGCTGGTTGCGGTTATAGCCAACGCTGTTAACAAGCTGATTTTGTGCTATGACATTTCCCAGGGGTCCGTTAAACGGCTCCCTGATTGGTCATCTTCCACATTCATTTTTGTCACATTTACAGCCATGACATACACTCCTATGATTATGGACATTGCGGCTCGCAGTGAGTCGCTGTAATTGCAATTAGTGTAAAAGGTCAGAGCTGTTACTGCGGCCGAGCGCAGCGGTGATGTGGTGTTTTATCACACTGACTGAAGATTAACAATGCACGGCTTGAATTTCTTCACTTATTTACTTTCCCGTTCGGCAACATTTACATCCATCTGCAAATTCCCTCCATTTGTCGCCTGTCACCCGCGGATTTGGCAGAACATGAGCCGCTCTGAAATCATTTAATGGGCAAATGTCAGAACAAAACCTGTAATGAAGTCTGTGAATGACAGCACGGACAAATTGGAGGAGACGTATTAGCCTATGTGGGAATCCAAATGCCTTTTTCTTTTTAAATCAGACATATATGCATTTTCAAGGTAAACGCCTGAAGCTCTGTGTGGATATATCCACAGAGAAAGCTGGATTTATTATTCAATACTGTGGGGATACTGAAAGCATTAGTTTAAGGTTTGGCTTGTCTACGAGTGTCTGCTTAAATGGCATCTCTATGTGCTGAATTGAATTGATCAATCATAGACTGATCGATAAATAAGGCTCCTAAATTCCAAACAACTCTATGTGAATTGCAAGGAGCAATTCATCCTTAATAGTGTGCTCCTATTGCTTTTTCTTAAGAGCTTATAGAACTGAGGTCTAACTCCAAATTGTCTTATTTACGGGATTTATGTGACAGTGTGCATGCGACGTACATTAGTGTGTCTCTGTGCAATTCGAGTATGTAATCTAAATTCATAGCTTCATGTCCCATGACGCCGTCAAAACCTGTATGTCCTTAGCCCAGCTCTGATCTTGACCTTCAGCCAGACGACACTACCTGTCCCCGGCCAAGTGACTCAAGGGCCCCCAGCTTCCTCCACCAGCGCTCCTCCCTGTGGATCCAATGGATGCATGCCGCTGCACTTGGTATGCTTCTCAGACCAGCTCTTCTTTGAGCCGCGGGAAGGGCAGTGGTGCAAGGATATGAATAGAGAACACAACGCTGTTTGTCAGAATAGGAATGAGCCCAGGTCTACGTGCATATCGGGCGGCGGGGTGACTTTATCAGCTCGGTGCTAGCGGGTTTACAACAGACAGAGCTCTATCAGGTCATCTGTTACAGGCGACAGGTACAGATGGACCCCGCACCCCAGGGGGCAATGCAAGAGCGTGATTGCGTCCAGGATGAAGAGCTTTAGGTGCTCAATGGTGGCCGGGAGCCGCAGAAACCTGGACAGCTTTCACAAACGTGGTTCTCATCTACAACAAGCCTTCCCTGGAGAGCCGCAGCGCAGCACAGCAGTTAGCGGTGACAAATGACTGCTGTTGAATGGTGCTGTCCCCGGATGCCGGGGCGTCCCTGGTTGTTTTTCCGTCTCCGAATCTCATTTCGTTGAACAATAAGCTATTGTTCGCCCCTGCATTATCACTCTCAATATGCTCATTTGATAGAAATAAACAGATAGTATCGAAATGTGCTGGTTGGATGTGTGTGTATATGAGCAGAAAATGAAACTCATTTTGTAACCGCTAATAGTGGCTGCGGGCAGCAATACAAACATTTTGAGCAGGCGATGCAAAGCACAGTGGTTCAATGCAGAAACACAGAGTGCTCACTCGATGAATACAGAAAGCTTTTGAAAGGCATTTCATCCGCACATATTCCTGCTGCATACAAATTGTTCCAGCGAAAGTTTGCCTCTATGATTCCACTCCGGGGAACCTTAAAATGCAGCTCAAGGTGGCGGTAAATCTTTGACGCACACTTTCAAACAGCTCTGAGAAAAGTTCACTGAAAACCAACTTGATCAAACAGATTGAAGTTATGTTATTGTTCTCTGCCAACACACAAAATGCACTTCAATAACAGCATGCAACATGACTGAACAAATAGATGTATAAAATCCTCTTCACAAACTCTATGTGCGGGTACTGCAACTTGAAAGTCTTTGGAGAGTGAAACGGTGCCATCGTGGAAACAGAGAGCGCTGTCCGCTGACCGACTAACTCCCACCATCTCAGTAAATGCGAATGATGGAAGTCTAGACTTTAGAGGAAGAGTCTGGCCTCAGACATGTCAGCCATCAGGGAACACCAGAGGCAGCCAGCACAACAGAGGAGACAAGACACCGTGAGACTAAATATGAAGTGTATTTTCAGGCTTACAAAGTACAAATGAATGTCAATGATTCAATCAAGGCCATGTCTCCATATGATTAAATGATCCTGAGTAACCTCCTCACCTGATTTAGGTGCATTTCAAATAGTGGCTCTAGATGCACTTGTGTGTTCGGCGTCCTAAAATTCTACAAGCATCTGCCAATACACAGGTTCGTGAGACAGACTCGTTTCCAGAGAGCATTTTGGGGGGATGTTTGGATTTGTGTATCCTTGTGGGAGACATTTCATTATGAAAGCAGTCATGGACATCGCCGAAGAAAACATCAAAACCCCTTCAGCACAGCAGCGGAAGCAGCTCACAAACTGACATCAAACTCCGCACAAAATGCTCGGTATTTTATGTGCACTGCAGAGAGGATGCATTTGAACGCATATTTCATGTTATGATAGAAGCCATTTATCTCCATGTCACTCTATATGAAATTAAACTATTACTATATTGAGCTTCGTCCATTTCCCACAAACAGCTACATCGTCTTTCAAAGTTAAAAAAACACCAAAACATTCCTTTAAACTTTTAAATTAAAACTTCAAACGTTGTAACATTAAAGGTGAAACCACAAGTGATATGTAATTATAACGTGACAGATTGGATGGGAGCTCGCAACATCGAGTGATGCTCAGAGACTTTTGACCTCTGTCAGTGACGAGTGGCAGGTTTATTCCTGTCAGTGACTAAACTCAAGGTTTAAAGCCTAACCAAGTTTCATACTGAATATTGCTGCAATTATTCTACACATCTATTAAAGGGTGAAAAAAGTGGGGGGAAATTGGCAAGAAGACAAGAACAAGAAGAAAAATTCTGAATTTGAGCGTGTCAATGTGTATGTTCAGTCGGTGTGTCTCTCTCATTCTCAGGGCAGGATCATAACAACCAAATATTTTTGTGTTTTGAGATTTTGTGAAGACACCGCCGCATTTGGTTTTATTTTTCTCTTCTCAGCACAGCTCCCATATCCACAGCCAGAATTACTGATTTCCTTTCTTTGCAAATTGATCACAAATTATGGGAGAATTTAAAAAGTCTGAGAGCCTTAAGAGAGCCAGAGAAATGTACTGTAACACCTTGTGCATTTCGGGTTGTTAAGGGTGAAAGCTTTTCAGCTGTACACCATCTGGTATCATCAGAGATGTCAAATATTGTGAAAATTAGTCAAATCTGTGAAGAAAATCGGAAAAGCTTGGCAAAGAAGCCTGATCTCGAGTGAGCGTGTGACTTTGTGCCTCCAGCAGAGGGCAAACTAACTCCAGCATGAGTTGATCTGAACACACCAGAAATCTAGTCGGTCAAAGAGTCAGTCTAAATCTAATCTGTGGCAATCCACTGAGCAGGAGTGAATGCCCAACAAAAAGCAAGCTAAATTTCACACAGTAATATCAAACACAGCTCTCAGAAATGTGATGGACTGGAATGTCCTATACAATTGACAAGTTATAAACACAAGTCTTTAACAAAAAGGACTATATTTCCAGCCAATTAACTCACTTAGACTCACCTTTTAGAAACATCTAAAAACAAATATGTATATATCTTGTGATATGAAAACATTTTTTTAAGGAAGACATGCCCCACTGGGCCAGACACATTTGTCACAATTTAATATTTTCACATCTCCTCTTTGGAATAACACATGCAGAGTAACTGATTCATGCCTCGACATATTTTTGTCCCTTATTGAAACCACAATCAATAAATCCCCCGTGTAATTCAAGTTAACTTTGGATCTGTTGTGCTGGAGTGTTGCTCGGAAATGGCATAATGGGAATGCAATTGCTGTGCAAACAAGATTTAAAGAAAAAATATGTTCATCTGGTGTGTGTGTTTGTGTGTGTGTGTGTGTGTGTGTGTGTGTGTGTGCGTGTGTGTGTGTGTGTTGGTTTGTGATATTTCAGTTGGAAGAACAGCGAAAAGAAGCAGTCAGGCTAAACAAGGTAGGTGGCACACAATCTGTCAGATGGCTACAGAGCAAGTCAGAGCTGAATAGAAACAAGACTCTTATCAGGACAAACAGAGGAGCTGTGAACACACACACTCAGTTTAGGCCATTAACTTTATAAAAACAATTTGTTTTTTTTATCAAATTATTTTGGTTGCAGTTTCTGAATTTGAGTGTCTTTGCCATAATGCCAGCAGAGGGTGAAAACTCAAATGATCTTACACTGGGAGAAAAAAAAGTGCCACTGGTGATATTGTAATAATTTGTGCAATGAGGCATAGGACATTTTGACAAACTGTCAATCTGATCTGGAAAAGTACATGAAGTTAATGTCAAAATAAAAGCCCCGGCAGACACGAACGTCTCAACATCTCAACAGCATGTAACACGACTCTGATCGTTTCTCGTCCACACGCAAAAGGAAGAAGAAGAATAAACGTCTCCCTGCGCATCAGTGCGCCTTCAGGAGTAGTCCAACTACCAGGCTGTGCCATTTAGAGGATTTAATGTGAAGTAAATAACGCAGACACGACTGAACGCGAGAAAGAAGTGGAAAGAGCAGGTCTGGAGATTTTACTTTACCTTCTCTGCCTTCACGGATCCCCTGCGGTAGTTTCCTGCACCAGCTGATGAGTTCATGGTCCCATGTAGCAAATCAACTGCAATAGAAAAAAGATTCACCTGAAGCCGCACGAGCACTCAACTTAGATGTCTCTCTGTCTCTCTCTCCCCCTCTCTGTCTGTCTCTCTCTCTCCTTCTCTCCCTCTCTCTCTCTCCCTCCCTCTTTCTCTCTCTCCCTCCCTCCCTCCCTCCGTCTCTCTCTCTCTCTCTAGCACACGCGCGCCACGGTCACACGCAGCCAATAACCATGTGAATATCTGATTCCTTTTCTTTCTTTCTTGAAACCCTGCAGTTTGAACAGGTGGCAGCATCTGATCACTGAGCTGCTGAGCAGCTCCAGCTATTTCAGCTGCTAAACTTCACCCACATGTAGTAGTAGTAGTAGTAGTAGCCCCTTATGCTATTTCAAAGTGTTGTCCATTGGTAAATCACACTGCTACAGAGCCTACAGTGGGCTGCAGTGAGACGGGTACAGCCTATGTATGAGCAGAACGTTTCCACAGGATGGCAAGTCACTGCGATTCAAACTCAGCAACTCAAATTCCGTCTGTAGTTTTTGTGCAGATGTGTTGCTTGCTGTTTGGTTTTGCATTTGCAGGAGAAGGTGAAATTGGAGAAGAGAAGCAGCGACTTTATCAGCAAACTGCAGCTATAGCCTACACCTTTCTGTTCCTAGGAGCGTGGAGCCACTACAAACCTCAAGGTATCCCGGGTTTAACTGTGCCGTCTGAATCCATTAAGTTGAATTGAGCTTTTTCCTGCCCATCTGTCTCACCAGCAGCTTTTTGAAATGTCCACGCCCCATCTCGTCTTTGGAACATATTGAGGATGGTCTGTGGAGTTAAAGCAACACTATGTTATGATTTTACCCTTGAAATAACAGCTTCAAAATCATTTTTGATGGTACACAACTCCACTGGTTGCAATAATAAGTCTGTTTCTATAGAGGTCTATGAGAAAATGATTCTACCTGACAACGTCAATAAACATTTTCCTGATGAGATTGGGGTCTCAAGCACTAGTTTCAAGTCTTCTTTAATTCAGCATGATGTTCATTTAATAAATGATGATCCCATTTAGAATAAAATGGACGATAAAGCACAGCATGCATTGGGGTGTGGATACCGCGTGATGGACAGCTGGTATAGCTCCGTATTCTCAGTATGTACATTTGAACACAATTATGAAGGAATTATCACACTATGCCAGTGAATATATTGTGTGCTCGATGTCCTACATGTACGTGTAGGCTACTGACTGAAGTATCTGGTTTTGAGACACAGCTGTGGTTTGAAGTCAGTGGCACAATATTTTACTGGTCACTGTGATCTATCAATATGTTAATAAAGGCAGCAGCACAACATGCACACACGCTGCTTGTTATACTGGGTGTTACAGTATACAACCGGGGCAAGAGATGCAAGGGCCCAACAGCAGCCTTCCAGACAGAACTTATTCAGTTACTTCCAATTTAATAAAACAACTAGGGACAAGGCTTATGGAGCAGAGTTGAGGCAGGCAAGAGTCTAAAAACCAAGTAGAGCAGTTCAAACAAGCGCACAAATCCAAAGGAGCGGGACGAAATCCAAAATCCAGAGATAACTGCCCGAAAAGTCCAAACTCAGGTGAGCAGGCAAAGCTCAGGAAACTCAGTCAGAGGCAGACGGTAACAAACATAAGGTTATTGTAACTGAGAAGGGTAAACACAAGCATCCAACCAGGAAGTTCACAGGAGGGGCAGATCATGACTAATGAATTGGCTAATTATTTGACATATCGCGGCAGTACACTATATAAATAATAACTATATTGAAACAGACCTGTTTTCTCTGCAGAGAAGACTGGTTTGGATTGGCGCCCTAAATGCACTTGCTTCATGTACTTAAGTCCGTTCTCGTGAATAGTTAAGATAGAGACAGTATGTAACGCGGGTAAACACAAATTAACCTGTTGCCAAACTCGCACAAGTAACGCAATGAAAAAATTTGCTTCACATTTCGTGTGAACATACAATTAGATTCTCCATTACTTAAAGAATTATTGGTTTCTTTGGCCCAGTTATTAGCTGGACGGAAGCGTAGCACTGTGCATATTTTGCATTCTGCTGCTGTTTCAGGGCGGAAGCTTCCACAGCGAGCTGGCGATTAGAAGCTTTTACGTTGGGCGGTGATCAAAAGTGAAAATATGTCACCCAGTAGCCCCTCAGCGGTTAATATTTTTCCATGGGCCTAATGAGGAAGGGGATGGAAAAGAGTTCATTACAGAGAGTAAAGTGTGAATTTAGTGAAACCACAGGGAGCTAAGAGGTGGAACACTGCAAATACTAATGATCCTGGGACGGGGAATTTTCCTCCAACATCTGCTGCAGCTAATTGGAAGGAACAAAGGATAGTTTTCTTTTGTTAACAGGAAAAATATGATTGATATTTAATTAAGAATATATTATATTATATATTTTTTCCCCTAGACTTGTTAGATGCTGCCATCACCATACGGTGCTGGGGTACATGGCTGATTATAACTTGTGGCCAGTAAAGTCCTCCATACTGCTCCCTGTGGAGATCTGAAGTGTCTGGAGAGAAAGTCTGTGCTGTAACCCCCAACTTTCTTTCTTGCAGTTATTTTTTGCTGCATTGCACTGGTGTTAGACCATAAATAATTGAACAGTGAAAATGTATTATATAATGCCCAAAGACAAAGTTTAGGTGTGACAATTCCCAATTGTCTTGCGTTGGCGAAATGGCAACAAGGCAATTCTAAACGCACTCACGTCTGCTCCCCTGTTTGAAATTGTGCCATTTAGTCATAATGCTAATGGTAACCTCCAAGTGCCAATTGGAAATTGATACAAATTCAAATTTCATGGTAAAATAACCCTAAATTTACTGTATTCATTTTTTTATTCAAATGTGGAAACCATATAACCACAAAACCATAATACTTAATGTTATTCAACTTTTAACAAAGGATGGCACTTCATGTTTTTGTATTCCAGGATTAACCTGAAAAGGAAGAAAGTATAAAGAAGTGTGTGTTTGTGACAGAGGGCTGAGCAGCATGGAGGCGTCCGCCATCACAAAGCAATCATTTACAGATCAGCACCATGGACAGCAGCCAGTCCTGTGGCGGTGTTAATGGAAGTATAGGCGAGGAACTCTAGAGCCACAGGAGACCAATTTCTGTAGTTATACCGTGGTGGAAATGTTCAAGTGGAGTGGTTTGAGACGAGGAAGTTACACCCTGAACTCAAATGAATTGAGAATCCAACAGATGAAATAGAGCGGGGGGAGGTTGAATAAAGGAAATCTGCATAAGAATCACGCCTTATGTTGCTCATCTCTTTTTATCTGTTATAGACCAGCTTTGCATTTTTATCCTCAGCAGATGAACACCCAGATGAATGAAGCACACGCAGTAAAGGAGAACCAAGTTTTACTTTAGTAAACAAAACTTGGTGGTAAATAACTTGGATCATCCAATAATTTAAAAAAAAACAACGCAATTCTGAAGTTTGGAGACAAATTTTATTAAACATTTGTGGATGTTTTATGATTCTTTCTCTCTACTTAAAGAGGCAGCAGACATCTTTCTCGCCCGAGATGCTCCAGGTGGTATTATTGTTCGGTCACTGTCACAAAGCTGCAGTAGCGAGACCTCGGTAAGGACGCAAGTTCTTTCCCCTCAGAGCTCCTGAGGAAGTTGTCAACAGCACTTTGGCGATAACGAGGGAGAAGAAATAAGTTTGTTCACCAAAGCTCCAACTTTGTTTTCTGGCTCCAAGCGTTAACTGGTGGCAGCTTTATCTCTTCTTGTGAGGTTGAGTCGTTTTGGTTTTTTTATTTGGCTGTTCAACCGTCTGCCAGTTCCATCACTGGGGAGAACGCTACCAGGAGAACGCTATTTGACTTCCTTGTTTTGATTACTCAACGGGTGACGCAATAGCTTTGTGCTGTTAATCGTGTCGGCATTTTTGCACAGAAAAAAGCGTCCAAGTGGCTAAGAGAATAACATGGTGAAATTTATAAGCGCGGATTGTGTTGCAATTTTTTCTATCACCATTACACTGAAATCCAAAATCAAACCCTCAATTCATAGATCTGTATTTATTTGTTTCAAAACTTTCTCTGAAAAGTGGCAGATTACTGCTAAACTGTGATAATAATGGTAATAATCCCCATATCCCCTTAGGAGACTTCATTTACAACTACGGCGCCTTCTCTGCTCCTGTCATGTCAGCTGAATGATTATCTGTACTGAATTACATCTTTTTAGCAAGAAAAAACGCTGACTATTGCAAAGTATCAGTGTTCCCATGATGATGTTATCAATAGGATATTTCCTGTCGGATGGCTTGTGAGAGCACTGTGAATCCTGTGCTGCCCTTTTCAGGTCTTGTTTCAGTCCCTGTGGTCTGTACGCTTTTTAATGTGATGAACCTAAATATGCTTCGGACAAGGACAAAGAAGACACTGATACCACAGCAGGATACAGGTAAGAGGGTTTTTTTAAAAAAAAAATGGTTTTGCAGTGGAAAATGCCTTTTATATCTACTGAAAAAAAGTGAGATGTTTTTAAAATCTATGATATGATTTAACAATATTTGGGGTTTTCATCCTTTGGAAGAAGCATTCAAATTCCCCTATCATGGCTCATGCTTTGACCTCTGTTAACCCTGTTTAGCTTCTCTCCTCCCTTTTGTTTTGTTTGAGTGTCTGTCCAAATCTCAATGTCCACACTCACGTACTCACAGACTTTGAGGCGCGTTCCCGTTAAGTCCGTGAGGGCTTCGGGCTGTCCCACTGTCAAATCGTTAGGGGAATGAGGGGTCGCTCGTGGCATTTTTGAGCCCTTTGTGCCCACTTCCTCTCAGTCACCATCGATGCACACCTGAGGCAAGTCCATGGTGTTGTGACCTGAAACACAGGGTTGCCAGGAAACGTATAAAAAAGGTAAACAACCGCCATTCTGGAAAAAGTTTGTACTTAATAATTAGATTCATTATTTGCAAATTACCTACCTATTAAACATCTTAAACCGCTTCCTTTGACCCCGGTCAGAAACTGTACCTTAACATTCCCACAGTCTTGATACTGGCATGACGAGAAACCAAATGTCTATTAAAGTGAGGGTTTTTTTTCTTCAAAATGGGCTCCGTGTATTTGACCATGACTTAATCATTAAATCGTCACGTCTGTAACAGAGATATCGGCACAGAGTGAATCTCAGACTTCTTACTGTAATCCATTTTCCTCCCAGTGGGCCTTCCCCCGTCCTCATTAGAATATCAACAAGTTGACCACATGAGCTGTGGGGCGACATGTAATTCTCCGTTCTGAGCACCGTTGATTTAATGGACCTGAGGATCTCAGGGGTTGGAAGTGTACGATTTGGGAATTAACACTGTTGGCATGTGGAGAGCCAAACTCTGTAGTGATAATGACATGAACGATCAGTGGGAGCAGCGTCATCAGCTCAAAAAACTCCTCCACTTAATGATGCGTGGGCTGCTGAAGGGCCGACATGAGACGGACTGACACAGCAGAAGCATACCCCCGCCTTTGACATTCATTTCCACTCCTCCACATTGTCTTTTGACACAGTTGCCCACAGGAGCATCCTGTGATGCCTATAAAATGCTTTTGTAGCACCTGACTGTGTGAGGAGCAATTTAAGCGACCCACTTTCCAAAAGCCCACTCGTATCGTCACAGCAGTAAAGACAAAAAAGCAGTTGAACTGTAAAAAGGCAACTCTCAAAGCAAAAACATGACATTCAGAAATAAATATTATTCACAAAATAAATTCAACAATAACTGTAACTTGTGTTTTGTTGTGTTCTGATGAAGAGGCCCAGACCAGGATCTGTTTAGAAGCAATCTCCATTTATTCTGACAAAGGGGGCAAAAAAAATAAATCCTCCGGTCAATTGTGAGGATGTAACCTGAACTCCTCTCACATGGAGTGCAATGGCAAAAGGGCAGATAAAGTTGCATTCAATATAAAACAGAAAATGACAAATTGACAAAAGAGGTAAATAGGAAAACTACTCCAGTTAATTGTGATCATGTAATTTGAGCTCCTATACAAATTATATGACACAGGATGTTGAGGTACTACGCAGTACGTATAAGATAGGACAACATTTTTTAATTCAACTGAAATGCTGAAACATTTGTCACTTTCATCTGCCCTGTAGTACAATGTCAAAAGGGGAGAGGTAAAGGCCAATTATTGACTTACCCTGATATATGCAATCCAAATGGATGGGAATTTTGCATGCAATTAATATACATAAATCTTGAATTAGGCCTAAATAGTTTTGTGAGTGTAGCCATGACCTCACAGAAGTGAATGTACAGTAGGGTCACGGAAACTGTCTCCAATGTTCCACAGATTGTGTAATTATAATATATATTACTAGTGTATATTTCACTCTGATTGGCTTTGTTACATAAGGTTTGCAATATTCTTTTCATTTTCCATATTCAAACAAAACCCACAGAGAGACCAAAACCATCATCACAATAGTTTCTCAATACTCATTTGTTCTCATGTGAGACGCATCTATAAAAATGGCTCTTGAGAGATTTATTTAACAGAAAAGGCTGATGTTTTTTTGTTTTTTCACTAAAACAGCTGAACACTGTTGTTAACAGCGTTTGTGCATTTGTTGGGAGCAATTCCAGACCACATACATGATGAGCTGGTGACTATTTACAGCGGAAGAAGGGCATGTGTGGACTATACTCCAGAAAATAAAATATGGCAACCATGATAATTGACATCCTGGAACCACACGCACACACACGCCATTACAAAGACCCATGACCTGCATCAGCTTTCAGAAGTCCAGCAGTTATATCTCAGGTGGTGGTCAAGAGCGACGTGTAGACTTCCTGTCGTACTGCCTTTCAGCCGTACACTTCCACACAGCTCCTGTTTACCACTCCACTGACATCCACAGAGTAATTTATATTTATATTGAAATTATCTATACAGACTCCGTACAGGTTGTAGGGGAGGTAGTCCATATCCTGTCTGCATATTAACTTTCCTCTTCATCTTCTACTGAGTTGTTAGTTGCCGAGTAAATGAGAAGATTAGTCATTAGGAGAAAGTGTGACGGTCTCTATTAAAATAAGCATGTGTCACCTAAACAAGAATCAGTCAAGAGAAGGAAAAGCTAGCGCTTATGTGGACGTGTGCCTGTGCCACTAGGAGTGTGACCTTTTATTGTCAGGCACAGTAAGAATTGTTCATGGGCTTATGCCGGAGATTTCACGGATGCCCTGTGTGGTAAACATTCATCAGATACTGTGTAATATGACAATCTTACATGGGTATATGGATTTTCCAACCCAGAGTCAGTGCTGTGGTTGTATTAGAGGGATAAATCATGCCATTAGTGGCTATGCTGTTTCACAACGCCACAAGGAATATGGTGTCCCATATTAATCTTCAAAATGAGCCAATAATTCAATAAGCGCCATGCTCTATGTGCAAACTGTCATATTTTATTATAGGATTTGTCAACACGTGGATGAGAGGAGACAGACAGTACACAAAGTGAGCCTGCGAGAGATTTGATTTGGACACATTTGTGTGGGATCACAGCATTGTGTTTCATAGCGTGGAGGCAAACAAACCACATTATGTGCACACACTCTGAGTAAGTGGCTGTCATGCAAGGTACATGCAGCATTTGCCCGAGCTACAACGCCTCCAAAATGTTCTCAATCACAACCATCAAGAGGTCAAGATGTTAACTCCAACTCCAGTCAGATCCACGCATAGAGGAAACCACCACTGTGATACTGTTGCTCCACCACATTCATCTGTGAAATCGCACCTTCACGCATCACCTTGGCAGCGCTTTAAGCTATATGTGCTCCACGAAGCAGGATTATACAGGGAAAAGTTGAGCCAATCATCTCACAATGACAGAAATACGCCGCACACACAAAGGTCATATTCCAGCTCAAAAACAATTACTCATCATCAAAGCCTTTTGTTGCTGTGCACTTTGTTGTTCTGACAAAAAAGAGGGGGACCATTCATCACTGTGAACGGAGGGAGACGCCGTGAATTCTTTCACTGTACTGTTCTTTCAGCATTTGCAGCCACAGTCGGTGCTGCCGGATCGTTGGCTTTGCGACGGCGGTGATTTGTGTTTATGATTTATGATGCTTAGAAAAAGCATCCCGTCCTGCATGTGTAAATATTTCACACATTTTAAAAGTTGGTCCTCTGTAACTCCACACACCAGGTCTGTAGCTGTTGACGTTACTCAGGTAACCACCCATCCGTCACAGTCGAACCACCACAGAGGAAAGGCGAGATAGATTTGGAGATGTCTTGAAATCACTGCAAGTGAATGCTGCAAGTATTTCTATGCCACTAGTATTCACACGTTGTTGATTATTCATTGTTCATTTGCACACTTCATGTCCCTCTGAATAATGCATTATTTCCATATATGTATATATTTTCTTTCATACCTTTAGATTGCTATAAATTTTTTATTTTGCATTAATGCACCACATGCTTGGAATGAGCTGCAAGAATTTTTTTCAAACTGGAGTAGTTACCCTCTCTTGGCATGTTCAAAAATCTTTTAAAATTAGTTTTCATAGAACAAATATCATTGCTAACATGTGCTTTTTGGTTTTCATAATTCATTTTTGACGTTGACTCCTGTGTGTTTCTTTGTCTGTTCTCCACTTTAGCCTGTTAGCTGTGTTTTAATTGTCTGTTCCTGCTTGTTAATCTATGAAACCTTTTTATTTCATTGCTGCCATTCTTGACCAAAACTCGCTGGCAAACGTGACATTGTATCTAAATGGGACCTTCCAGGTTGAATTAAGGATAAGTAAAATAAAAAACAAACAAAAAATCAGTTGCTGGGTTTGGTGTACACCTCATCCACAGACAGTTTGCTCCCTGCACTGCTCTTGCACTATTTTTGGTCTGATAAGTAGAACAGAACACCGTTATTGTATTATGTCGGAGATTATATTTAACATTTCAAAGAGCCTCTGATCTACCAAACTGCAGGGCAGTTTTTTTGCCTTCTCTTTTTTTGGCTGCAACCAGACAACATGCAGAACCCAAGCCGGAGAATCTGAGAAGCCCTTTCTCTTCCTTTGACTATCACTTTGTGTCTGTGCGTTACAGCTAGACTCAGAGATACCAAACTGTCTTTATCAACAGCTTTTTATTACATCTAACTCTAGCTTCAGTTCCCACAAGGAGTTAGTAAGTTTTTCAAAACACAACTGAAAACATTCATCACACCTTTTTCTATGTGCCATCTCGGCTTCCTTACTTCAAAAGACATGAAAAAAAACTGTCAGGTTTGTGATGCGTGCAGTCTCATCGCCTGCCTCATCAAACTTTGAAGTGATCCCATGAGCCGGCAAAGCAAATTCTGGCAATTCTCTAATGGACTTGGACGACATGACTTATTCAGCAGCCTCACATTCTGCCCCGCACCTGAATTTGGGATAGTTTTCACCCCATTCGTGTAATTTCACTGCTTCTTCCCCTGGACTGTCAAAGAGGATGTTTTAAAATAGATGAAAACATGAGGGTGCGTAGTATGGACCTCTGACCGTTTTTTGAACGGTTGTGCAAATAACCCACGTGACCTCATTTTGGCAGTTTATATATTATCCTTATTAGTTTCTTTGATAATTCAATTTCCCTTCACAAATCTATGGAGATATTATTTTTTTTAAAGAACAGACACTGATGTACGCAGGAACGGTAAATGGGCTGCAGGTCTTAGCATCTAATCCCTGTTACCAAATAGTTAGCTGGGTGTTTGCTTAATATGCCAAACTATTTTTGATCAGGAATGACTTGAATAGCATGGGTTTTTTTCAGCTAGACTACAGAAAAAGGCAAGAGAAACATAAACATTACCTGTGAACATAATTCTCTATTGAGTACAGTTCATTATTGACAGATGAACACTTCACTCTCCTCTCCATCTGGCAGATTAAAGACAGATGATCCTATTGGTTGGAGAAAATGGCCTATTTTGATAGGTGTCTTTGTTCCTCCTTGGAAATAATCCATCTGGACCCTTAAATCAGACTGTAAAGGAAACATGATAGAGATTGATGGAAACATAATCTAACACTCATCACCCAAATAGTCCTATAACTGTCAACTTGTCAGTGAAAGGTAGGACTGATAAGTGTACTCTGACCCACATTCAAGGATCAGCGATGACACCTGGACAGAATGAGCAATGATATCGAAACCTAAATGTCCCATATTTTATACTTTACTGGTGTTTTGATTTTCATATGATGATATATTTGTGGGTTTTACTACCAAAACCCATATTAATGTAGTTTTACATCTAGTCTCTCACACTTTTCTCTGGAGCTCTGACTATAACAGGCTGGTTTGTGTCAGTCCAGACTCAGAATAGACTCTCTGAGCTCCAAGCCTCTCTTCTGATTGGCTGACTAGCCTATGACTGTAGTTTGGTAGAATTCACTGGTAAATTCATGGTCAGGGTCAGGGGGACCATCGCATGGTGACCAGTGAACCTGGATACCATTGGACCTCAATGTCGCAGCATCCAGGTCCATGTATCTAACTAGATCTTGCAACAATGGATAGTAGGGCTCGATGGTGCCATGTGCATTTCTCCGTATATTGAGCTTGTTGATACTTTCACAGTATCTATATACAGTATCACCTAGACTGGCTTTATAATAGAAAAGACATTTCAAAGTCACTTTCCACAATTTTAAACCTTTCTGCACCCTCAAAATTTCTGTATTCCCTCTCTAATGAAGAGACATGTTTAATCATGCACAAGCTGCACCAACAACATGCCGGAAGGACAGGGATGCGTGAAAGTCAGTTATTCTGTGACCAAAATCATACAGTGATCGGCATGCCTTTAAAAAAATGGGGGAAATGTTTACGTAACTTGTTTATGAGAAGACAAAGAGTCAACAGCCAATGCTTTTGTTACATAGTTCACATTTTTAGTAACAGATAGACTTTGCATTGCTTCATTGTTTGGTTTTAAGCCTCTCAATGCAAAACGAACCGTTTACAACATTCTGTAACATGGCTGAATGCATCAGTTGGAGTCTGATATCTTCTTACTTGAAACATTCAGTCCAAGTAGTTTATTTATTAAAGAGATGAAACTAATGCTACGTGGACAATTGCAGATTATTCAAATGCAAAAGGAAAATCTAGCTCTGCGGCTACGACGCTCAGTGGATGCTCGGTGAACCACTGAAACACACACCATTTAATTGGCTCTACTGGGGTCTGTGTTAGCCCTGTGGTGGACTGGCAACCTGCCCAGCATGTACCCCGTCTCTCACCCAGTGAGTGCTGGGACAGCCTCCATAAGCAGATGGCTGGATGGATGCTGGGTGTTCTTTTAGGATGCTTGCACTTCCAACAAATTTTAAACTTTCTCTACACAATACTTCAATTAAATTAAACTTATATTATAACAACTAATGTTATACGCCTCAGTTTTTCTTTGTCCAACCCCAGTTTTGACAGCTTATCTTTTTTTTCTCTATTACGTCTGACTGACACTTCCCACAGTTTAGACAAGCAACGAGGAGAAATATGAGCCTCGGTTAATAATAACATCCAAACGACCACCCACACTCCATCATAGCTCATTGCTATGTAAACAAACAACAGCTTAATAACAAAGGCTACATGATAACACAGAGTATGAGCTGTATTTCCTGTCAAGTGTTCAGTATCACACACTATCACAAACGGTCACAGATTTCTCCCCTGAGGACAAGTCAATTACCAAGATTCATATTTCTGGGGGAGAGGGAAATTTATATATATACTGTATATATATATAAGAAAATTGAGGAATGTTTGACATTTTCTTGGCACCCCGATGTTGGTGTATGTGGAAAATGTGCAGTGATGTTATAGCACTGCAAGATTTGTCAAGCATCTGTGCGGTGAATATTCAACACATTTAGACTCTCATCAACATGGAAAACAGACACGGCACAAACAGACGCGTCCGCTTTTTCCTTTTAACGTCTTTGATGATGAAAACATCTCAGGTGGCTGTCACAATGGGCTAGATGGAGTGGAATCGTCTCAGATTTGCAAAGGCAGGGATGTTGTTTAGAAATTTTAAAAATATCTATTTAACGGTTATCCAGAAGAGCGCAGACAATCATTCAAAAGAACGGAAGAAAAGGATAAAAGATTGAAAGTAAGCGCACCAGCCAAATGACTTATATAAATGGACGCTTTTAAAAAGTTCCACAATTGTAAACTCTGAAAGATTCGGTCCAAATCATTTATTTCATGTATATATATAAAGCACATATATATATACATACACACACATATATATACACACACATATATATATATATATGTGTGTGTATATATATATAAAGTACATATATATGTGTGTGTGTGTGTGTATATATACATACACATATATGTACTTTTATATGACCATATTGTGGAATAATATCTTATTCTGGATTCAACCCTGGAACAAAAGCAGGTGAAGAAGGAGAGTGAGAGAAAAAAAAGAGATAAAACAAGAGTGAACCTCAGTCTGAGCTCTGGGACTTGAGAGGCTTCAAACACGACATGGAGTTTGTCTTCTTTCTCTCCTGGATCAGTGAGTAACACAACCAGACTTTCAACTTCCGGTTT
The DNA here is from genome assembly GCF_022379125.1 of Scophthalmus maximus. Lineage (NCBI taxonomy): Eukaryota > Metazoa > Chordata > Actinopteri > Pleuronectiformes > Scophthalmidae > Scophthalmus > Scophthalmus maximus. The sequence goes on from NC_061519.1 coordinate 17,665,154, forward strand.
GAGGTTGTTGTTTTTTTTCACGGTTGTTTTCAGTTCGGACCGTAGCCAGGCCGCTAGCATTGAGTTAGCCGTGATGCTAACGCTGCTGCTAGTCGACACTAGGAGCCAGACAAACAAAGTAGGAGCTTCAGTGTACATACTTGTTCTTTCTTCTGCTCCGTTATCTCCTAACATGGTGGTGACAACTTCCTCCGGAGCTCCGAGGAAAAAGTCGCTGCGTCTTTACCGGCGTCTCGCTACGACAGCGTCTTTACGACAGTTGACCAAATACTGTAGTACCACCCGGAACCACTAGGGGGCGCGGAAGTTGTTGGCAATGACGGTCACTGTTGTACTGGTGCAGAGTGTTAACACGTACAACTACTTATTGTAACAGTTTGGCAACACAACAATTATGATATATGACTATCATGTGATCACCCCTCCCATTTTAAACTCCACTGAGGAAACAGTGAGGGCCCTGTACTTTCAACAGACCCATGGTCTCGCCGAAAGGCCGGCACCTGAAATATTCTCTGTCACATTCATATTCATATTCACTCCTCCAATATGTCTTGAGGACTGAGCATCAGTTCTGTCGCCTCACAGCCGGCCAGCCTTTCTCCCGGGTTTATTTGGGAACTTGAGCCCCATGAATTCATCTCCACTCTCCTTCTGCAGGCTTAAGAAATTCCATAAGGCATCGTCTTAGTCAGACAACTGAGCAAAGAGGCTGCTTCATGGAGCCATATGACCAACTTAAACTCTCTGGGACACATGAGATAGTGACGCTACAACTGAGAATCTCACATGGAGGATTTCTGAGCAAATTACTGCAGGACAAAAAAGGGTGATAATTTGAATGGACTCACCTGGGGATCGCAAGAGCATCATTTGCCACTTCTAAAAACAACTTCTAACAACAGATATTTAGGTGAAATCATCTCTGACAGAGAAGCATCTCACCTTGGCTCAGTGCAGCACCACCAGGATTACTCTGTACAGTGCCCTCTGCGTCTCTGAGGAGTTCAAGTGCAGCCGAGAATCCAAGATAACAGAATTTTAGAGAGGGTACGAGTATCTAGTGTAATACAAAGAGCAGCATGGGATTTAACCCAGACTTTAATAAGGCCTCTTGGGTGTGTCTGCAAGATAGCCCACTGTCTCCCAACTCTTTGGTTCTTTGGTGGACAGAGGCCTCGTCTCTCCTCATCGAAACAGGAGGACGTTTCAAGTAAGAGAGAGAAAAGAGGACAGAGTTGAGATGATGTGAAAGTCAGAAATGATGAAGGAGCTTTGTTTAATAGACAAAAAAAAAGTCATTTTAATTTGACAGCAAGATATTTTCTTCCTGTCGCATCAATGAATGATTGCTGGAGCAAATCAGGATGTTATAAGTGGATTAGAGGCTATTTAAGCTTGTACTATTTTTGTGTCCTCACCTTAAAATAAATCTACGTAGATTTCCTTTGTGCTGACTAAGAAGCCGGCCTTTTCTTTCTTCAGCTCAAAAAATGAGTCTTACCTCTCATTTTGTCAGTTTATTAAAGTATAAAGCTGCCAATACATCAACAAAAAACTATATCATGTAAAGTAATTATATGGGTTTTCCCTGTTAACGCGCACAAATCATATAAAGAAATATGTAAGAAACAAAACTATAATATATACCATGTAAATGTACAGTTTTCCTTTATTCTTGTGCACCTTTAACTAAAGGTATGCTTGTAAATAAAATTAATTGATCACAGATATAAATATTTATCTAAAGATAAATGAGATACTGCATACGAGCCCCACAGTACAGTACACCACATAATATAGTGATGATATATGAATAATGTTGTGTTACTGTAAATACAAAAGCATAATGTATTGACCTGTCTGCTCATGCTTGTGTCCCACTTTGTCTGTGTTCTCGTGTGACTGGGAGTTTTAGTGATTCGCCAGTCCAGTCCGACTATTGATGCCTCAGTGTAAGTGGGTGCTGGGCCACACTGAACACTGAGCTCTGGGTCACATCATTGCAGAAGTGGCTGGCCGCAGAGAGAGGACAGCATGCTCATGTTTTTTGCACAAAGGAGTGAAGGACAGCCTGGCCCTGGGTGTAATCTTTGATGATGAAACTGCAAATTGAAGGTTAGCCAGAGAGATTCACAGAGCCGGAATTTCAATCTCTCTTGTTTGATATGCTTGCTGGTATCTTAATATTATCTCTGCAAATGAGGGCCAACACATTTCGCTTATTCACTTTCTCCTTGTCTTCATCAGACAGATCTCTATATTGCGCCCCCGCCCCGTGAGAGCGTCACACAAGACCTGACAAGTGGAAGCTGCTGTGAAAAGTCTCTGACACTTGCAACTTTGAAGTGACCAAGTGATTCCTCTTCATCAGCGCATGAATAACCCTGAGTTACTCAAGAATGTCCTGTAAACTGCCGACCCAGTCCAGAGGGGAGAAAATAAACGCTGGGCTCATCTTGAGATCCTGTTAATTTGGTTTTGTCTTGTGCCTTGGATGTGAACTTCTTGGTTTCAGATATCACAGCATGCAGACTAATTTTGTGACACCCACTCCCCTTTAGCTCCTTCTCTCTTTCTCTATCCTTTCTCTCGCTCTTAGCTCTTTGGATATATTCCCCCTCTGATTATAAATAGATTCTAATTAGCTCCTCCAGCCATGGGCAATAGGATTGTTAATCAAGTAGGGACTGTACTCAGAAGCCTTTATACATTAAAGCTTGCACAAAAGTCAGAAGAATAGCAAATCTCCTCTGCCTCAATTTAATTTTTTCTCTTTCTCCAAAGCTTGGATTAACTTTCCCATACTTTATCATCAGTTCAAAAATAATTCTGTGGCGCAATCAATTTCCCTCATGGTTCAAAAGGACTAAGAAAGGTCAAACTCAAAGTCACACAAAATCGTTAAATAGTTATGGTACGAATTAATAAACTTCAATAGTTCAAAATAAATGCAGTCAATTAGTTAATTTAATAACATTAATCATCATCATCATCATCATCATATATACATGTATATTGTCCTTGATGTCTGTCCTTGACCATCAACCCACCAAGTTTCTCTTCATCAATTCCTGGTAATCAACCGATTACTGTTGTTCTCACGGTTTCTCACCATATTTTTGACTTGATGTTTGTTTTTTCTATGTTGTTTTTTGTGAAATGACATTCGGATTTTCTGTGTAGTTTTTTGTGTATTTTTTGCATATCTTGTGTATTTGTGTTAGCACTTTGGGCCATGAGAAACACTATTTCAGTCCCATATATTCTGTACATGGGAATGACAAAGAAACAAACTTGAAAAACTTGAAACGTATTTCTTCTTGACTGATTTACGTATCAGACCGATGTCTGTACAGTTTATTACTATCTGTTCCGAACATCTAAGCTCATTTGATACACATTACAATTTCACTGAGACCTCAAATGTTCAATTTCCACAGTTTCACTCTTTACTCAAAGCTTGTCATGACCAAAGATTTGATTTCTGAGATACGGCCAGCAGAGACATTTCTCTTTCCTTCTTTCTCTTGCATCCACCTACACATGTAATTATCCCTTTAATGTTCCCCACTGAAACAAAACTCCCAAAGTTTGGTGCCTAAAAGTTCACATTTTTGTTCCTTAATTAGACAAATACCCCTCTCTATTTAAAGGTAAGTAACAGTCATCGCACACTGGGTTCGAACTCCCAGTTGTCCAAAGAAATTATGATGCAAATATGTCTCTGAAATATTTAAACATTTTATCTCCTTGAAATTAAAGATTAAAACAGAGTTTCTATCCTGGAGCCTTTTGAAGTTTGTGTACTCTCTGTGGTTTTCAGCACTCACACTTAGAATAATCTTTTACAACATGCTAAAGTTGTGTTCTGCATATAATTAGGGAAAAAATAATGATGGCCCTGTGCAATGAATTCATATGAGCCGGATTCTACAATACCTGTTCTTCTGCAGACAAAGAGCCCTGCCAGCATCTGGTTTCATGTTTCTTGTCTCTCTTATTATATTAATATGATCCATCTGCTCACCTGGTAGCTGTCGGTCCTGTTACTCTGCAGCTGCCTTATTCCTACCTTGAGCAAATTCACATATATTCTGTTCTCTTCTGTTTTTGCCACAGGAGCAAAATAATATCATGATATTTCTTCTGAATGTTTTTAGTCCATGCGGTTGACATCACTTTTCAGTATTTATATATTGTTGCATGGTTATGCGTTGCATGCCTTGCGACACACAAAATGTCAGACTTCACTTATAACGATCAGTAAATTTAATGTATAGCATGAATTCAAATCACCACGAGGGGAAAAGAAATCCACCGACATAAACAGAAGGGAGTTATTTTGTAAGAACCACACAGCAGATCCACTGCATTTCAAGACTTTACACCCACATGATGACTTGCATGGCTAGTAAAGTGTAAGCTTTGGAAAAAGCCTATTTAATCTCCCAGTCACAGTGCCTTAGTATTCTCCTGAAAATTAGTCCTTAATGCTGATAGCCAAAGGGCGTCAATTAAGCTCAACAACCAGAAAAGAGCTCTTTGAGCATTTACCCATTCAGCATGTAATTATGTTGTATTTTGCTGAGGTGACTTATTGTATTGTATTATGCGAACAATTATAAAAAACCCACATTATAAATGTACATGGAGATTTGGATTGTCATGAAAAGGTGTAGAGAGTCTGTAACAGAAATGTGCACGTTGGTACAATGAATTCAGATGTGTTGATCTTCCGCTATGTGTCTGAACATCAATCAGCGAATAGAGTTAATGCCAGACACATCATTTACACTTTACCATTGTGACCTCACACATGATTTTTTGTCACTCCTCTGGCTCTGCAAATCAGAAATATCTTGACATGTGATGGACTTATCATTTCACGTCAGACAGTCAAAAATATCTCACAATATACTCATGGTGAGGAAAAACCCCCACCCCAAACTAGACACTAATACAGTTTTTCACGTAAATTTTGATTAAAACTGTTGGGAAAGAGAGGGAAAAGGCTGAATAGGACAGAGAGATAGTATTTTTTTGATGTTTGATCATATTATCATCCCCAGTGTTGAATAAAACAGAGTCATGCTGCCCTCTGTCTGTAATTTACCAAAATACATCTCAACAAATGAACTGGTTTGATATTAATTCAGAAGAAACATTAGTTAGTGTTTGTTTGCAAGTGTGAATTAAGTGATATGCTAAATCAGTTTAGTTTATACATTTAATGTTGTGCTGAAACAAGACTGATGTTTATATCCATAGCAGTTACAGGTACAGTACAAATACAATGGAATACAAATTAGAAATACAAAAAAGAACAATGCCATTTTAATGTTTTAAAAAAAGAATTTGAGGGCTGGTTGGTTGTTTCAGGCTTTTTGGACGACATCTGGAAATATCTCAGGTATAAATATTGCAGCCTGAAGTCCAACGATTTCATCATCATCCATCAGTTTCAGCCTCCTGGTGAACTACTGGGACACTTGAACAGGGCTCAGCCATTGATAATGTTGTTACTATGACATGTCAAAATATCATGGATGAAAGAGGCCAACAAGGGTTTTTTTTTAATGGAATGTGAAAAAATATATATAGACATGAATCAACTTTAAATAAGTTTAAGTTAAGACTTGAGTGAAAACTGAAAAGTGAATATTGTTTACAACTTAAAATAGTTTCTTCAAATGGAAAATGAATTAAGTTTGTTCGACCCAAAGTAAACAAGTTACCAAGATTGAAAACTTCAATTTGAAAACCAAACACAATTAATTTATGTGTAACCAATTGTAATTTTATTTTGAAGTTGGTAAACAGTCAGGTAACTACAGCAGGTCTACAACAGCTTTGCACTTGTAGGAATTAGATCCACGAGAGTATCACTGATACATCACTTGACAGCGGCTTGGTGTGTTTCTAGGTAATTAGGTCAATGTGGTGAAAACAAACACCAGCTCAAAGGTCATCATGTAGAAAGTGACTCCTATGCGTTATGTGTCTCACTCCACTGACACCAGGCAACACCGCTGGCCCAAGAATGAGACTCTTGATGATACGGTGCACATGGTGCTCTCATTCATTCATTTGACTGTGATGGATGACTTCGATATATGCATCAAGATTGAATCGTTACCAAAGACAAAGGATAAAATAATGCTGGTGAAAAATTTTGAAAACATTTTTTGTGCCTTCACCCAAAAGTGCATCATACATATTCTAAGCTTCCATCCAAAATGTTCCAGTAAAAGACGGATAAATACCTTAATACATTACATAATTATCTTGTGAATGTAATGAAAAATCAATAAAGACAATTAAAAAAAATTTAATTAAAATACAGTACATAGGTTTATGGTGTATCTAAAACAAAAATCCACTGAACGTGTTCCTATTAGAACTGGGAATTACATGTAAATGCTTTCTTTCGCGCTCAATTCTCATTTCAGTGTGGAAATTAAATTTGATGAGAATAATGGTCATTACACTGCAAACAGGGGCCTTGTAATTTACAGACGTGGTTGATATCTGGTGAGATCACGGCTGTAGCTGATTCACTTCATTTTCACACTCATCAAACCATTCAGTGACCCCTTGCGACCTATGGATGGGTGACCAATGTCATCCGATTTTTTTCCGATCATTTCTTTCCATGTTTTCCCTGTAATTTGTCACTGTCTGGACTTGTGTAAACTACTTGATAGATTTTATGGCATTTATCACTTGATCCCTTCTTTTTTTCTTTCCCATATTGTTGTTGTTTAAGTAGGGTTATGTTGTCCAATTGTGCTGTTTACCCATTTTCCATACATTCTGACCCTTTTATGGGATCGAGCTCCGTTGTACAGAGCTTACCACTGCTAACAACACGACACACAAGGAAAAAATTGTACTGTATTATTAAGGTCTTATTGGTCCACCATCAGTTTCCACAACTTCAGTGCTTCTTTGCAAAAAAGTGTACACTTTTCTGTAGCTCTGTAGGGAATGAATGAACATGGTCCTGCCTAAAGGTATATCTTTTGGATGTTACATCAAAACAAAACATGATAATATTTTTTGGAACCATCTGCACTTATTCATTTAGATTTTCCCTTTAATTTAACACTAATTTGTATACTGTTATTGTCTCCAAATAATTATTAATTAATCATGCCACAAAAAAAGCCACTTCGTGTGTGTCTTGCGTTGTATTAGCCAGCAGGGGGAGCTCATGTCCCAGGGAAGTGGCACCGAGGGTTACCAGGTTTAGCATTTAAAGGAACAGGGCTATGTTTTTTTTTTTCTCCACATCAATTTCCTGAGGGTTTCAATCGAAGAAACTAAGTGAGCTGCAGAGTAAACGCGCTGAAACACAAAGGGAGTTGCACGTAAACACGTAACACTCACTCGCTCCACAACATATTATGAACAGCCACTGGAAGCCGACCCCTGGGGGCTTTTGCGAAATTTAACCCCTGCGTGTACAGCATGTCTGCCTGTTTGCAGGCAACAACTACTTAACACTTGACGCGAGGGCCTGCGTTGGCGCACGGACGGGTGTGAGAGGGAGAGGAGACGTTGTGATGGGATGGCCGGTGGAGGTGGAGATGGTCGTGGCCCATCTGGCTGGGCGGTGGAGCCCTGAAGCGCCACGGCGCGTCTTTAAGTGGATCCACCTTTGTGTGTCTCTCGCTCCGGAGGAGGCTGCCGGCAGCTCCCCACAGCTGCTGCCGGAGAACATTTGCATGAGCCGGAGCACCCAACGGTTGACACTCCGCCTCCAGCCTCTCTCGGATCCACGCTCCGTCTCTTCGAGCTCGCCCACGCCATTATTTTATTTACTAAATGCCCATATCCCTCCGCAGGGTCAGAGAGTATTTTGAAGAAATTGTCCAACGCTTTGCCTGGTGCTGTTTCTCGAATCATGCGTTGCCGTCGATGTTGCTGAACGTCTGCCGGACCTCACGAAGCGCCCCTCCGTCGACGGGTCTCGTCGATGGGGAGAGATTCGCTCGCCCGTAGTTGTGGCAGAGGTAGGTGGGTCTATTTGTCGGGGGGGAGCCTGGAGGGGCCGTGCTTCGGTGCCACTTATCATTAGATATGGCCACCGTTACGGAGTACGCCGAAGCGTCCTCCTCAACTTAATTTTCGGGCCATCTCCCAGCGGAGCCTCGGTGCTGCCACTGCGGCAGGCGGGCTGCTGTTTTCGGCGAGCTAATGTTTGTTCGTACATGTCTCGGGAGGCGGTCGCTGCTGCGTGGCAGGCTCGCCGCGAGAGTCTCCTAACTGGCCGCTCGGTCCCGCAGCTCGTCGCAGCTGAAGAAAATAGAACCAGTTGCCAGCCAAGCGGTCGGCGCCCGCGTCGCCGAACCGTCGCCGAGGGGTCGTCGCGTTTAAAGTTTCCCCTTGTTTTTGCGCAGCGTTGACTTTTGCAGCCGCTTGGATTTTTTTATTTTTTTTTTGGGGGGGGGGGCGCTCCGGTTTTGGCCACACGTTAATGGTAACGTTGCTGGCCGTGGACTTGGGTGGCTAACAGCAACTAGCTACATAACCCCAACTCGTGCGACGACAGCTGTCACCGGAGAAAGGAAAGTGATCCGCAAATGCGTTTGCAAGTGCAGCGGTTCCCTGCTGGAGGTACGCCGGCCGCCGCTCCGTCCAATGGGCAAAGTTGGGACTAACATCGCAGCGTTGGAATATAATGATATGCGTTCTGCATTTCTGAGAACTGCGGTGTTGCTCCGCTGGCGAGAGGCTAGCTAGCTCACTTAGCTCGCTAGCTAGCTGGGTGATCAAAGTGCGACGTTTCATCCGCCAGTGTTTCGGACATGAAGAGGACAGCTCGCTGCTCATAGGGCTGGAAGGTAAGCGGCCGACACACGTCGAAGGCTTCTCCCATGTGCGCTGGGTTTCTTTTGGCGTGCGCCTTCGGAAAGAGGAGCCGAGCTCAACGTTGCCCGCCTCCCGTCTGCTGTTCGGGGGTTTGTCGCCGCCTCGGCTCTCGTGACTCAGGCTATTCACCGGGTCGGGACGTTCAACCGAACGCTCCGCGGTGCGCCCGCCGCCGGTCACTCACGCGGGGGCCGGTGCGGTTCGTCGGCCGCCCGAGCGCGACACTTCGACACGCATCGTCACGCACGAACCACCGCCACAAAACACACACACACACACACACACACACACACACACACACACACACACACGAAAAAAAGGGCAGAATATTTAAAGCTTACGTCATTGTGTCGCGTATCGTTTTCACTTTACGCGCAGCGGTTGTAGTTCCCCGGAACTGTTCCGTTCCGTTGAATAGACCGAGCCTTTGTGTGTGTGTGTGTGTGTGTGTGTGTGTGTGTGTGTGTGTGTGTGTGTTGGGCACAGATGCTCATCGCAAGTTTGCTAACGGGCGTGTGGCAAAGGTTGTCGGATGAAGTTGCCCCCCTCGCCCGCGGGGCTGTTACAGTAGTTGTGGCACAGCGGACGGACGCGGCGACCGCGGGTGAACCTGTTTGCTGCTCGCGTGAACCTCGGTCGAAGTCGATCGATCGCGAGAGACGTCGCCCGGACCGGAGCCCGGTCGTCCGGTTCTGTCACGGCGTCAGGCGACGTCCGCCGGAGAAACGGGCGACCCAGTTGAACACAACAGGCTAGCCGCCGCTAGCCGTGCGCAACTGCTTTGTGCCCAGGCTCGAGTTAACAAAAGCCAGTGTTAGCGCCAGAGCCCCAGATCCCCTTCAGTTGGGACCTGCCTGGTTTTTGAATCCACTCATGAAATGATCCTGGTTCGACTAATACTTGTGTGTAGTGCTGCTTCGGGAGCTTGAGTCTGGTTCCATGTTTGTGATGGAAGGGGGTCCCATTCGAGCTCCTGTTATCCGGATCATTGGTGACAATTCAACTGCTGTAGGGACAATTTCTTGTGGCGTTCGGTCCATCCGTCCACAGAGCCCCGGACGATGTTGAAGGCCAACGTGTACAATGGAGAAACAGAGAATTGCGACATATTCAGCAGCGAGAGAATGGGTTGGTCCCACGGTATCGAACAGCAACCATCGAGACCTCGGCTCTCCCGGCTCAGTCGGACCAAATTCTTATTGAGATGTGGAAATGAGCCCGGACCATACAATGTCCTCCTAAACCACGTCCCACACTATCCACAGCAGCAGTGATTTTTTTAATAACTGTTTACTATGATAATCGGCACTGAGAGCACGTTAATGTGACGTGGGGCTGAACAACACATCACTAACAAGTATTGACATTGCCTTGTACTGATGTACAATAAGCTACATTGCAAAGGATACAGTGTAATGAGGCGTGATTTAAAAAACCCTTTTGTAAAAAAGCTAGGAAAGTTGACTCTCATGACTCATTCAAAATATCAGTCACAATGTAGTCTGACGTATTTGCATGTTTGTGTAAAACAAGCGTCTCTGTGCAGAGGAACCATCTGAAATTGTTGGTGGATGAAAACATTGTACGAGGTGATGTTTTGTGAAATTGGCTAATTTCAGATGTTGATCATTGTGTCGGTAAATGAGTTCAAAACAAACGTGGTAACTATCTCCGCTTCATTATCAGTAATGTCTGATTTATCAGAGTGTATTTGTCACAGCCCTGCTAGGCCTTACTAGGGTTCAATGGTATTTTCCTCTTTATCATATTGAATAACTGCCTGGTCAAAAGACATAGTGAAACATAAAAGATCTAATGTTACTATATAAGCATACATAAAAAAATCATGGACCAAAAATTTAGCTATTGCCAGTTAGCCTTTAAAAAGATATGTTTACAATGTTATCATTTAAAGCAGTACCATGGTTAGACCTGTCTTAGCAACTAGTTACCTGCCTACCTGACCTGCAGACACAAGGCAGCATGAGCATCCCATTAGATGGTACTGACCATGTGAGAAATTTTAATTATATATTCTCTTGCCTTTTAACTCTCACCCCCCCAACTACTGCTAAAACATCCAGTTTTTAGCTGGCTATTTCACTAGCCAATTGTTAACTTTGTCCTTGTCCCTTCCTTGGTTATGCAGTGAAAGCAGCACAACAGCAACAGCTGCAGTTCTGCTATTAAATTGGTGTTCGTGCTCTCAGTCCAAGATGTCGTCAGTCACATTAAGTCAAGTCACACAGTCAAATTGCATCTATTATGGACAGGGTGTTTGTCCTATGACACTAAGGACTGGTCAGGTCATGCAGCTTTCTTTTGTGAGCTTGTTTATTGGAAACATCCACTTTTAATTTGAAGAACAATTCTTGATTTGTATAAACCAATTATCATGTAGCATTACGCTCTCAGGGATGAAGAAGCCATTTGCTGTGATGCATCACTTTCCTGTAGCACAGTCAAAGTACGGAGGTCACAGAATGGTTTGAGCACAAAATGATGTGCCCTTTGCTGTTACCACACCGTATATCAGTTTAACTCCATAGATCACCAAATGAAGGAATATCTTTTGGTAGACTCCCTCCAATAGGGACTTGTTGAGTCTATGGCAATAAGCATTTTAACTAGTATGGCAGGTTTTAGTGTCCCAACACCTTATTAAGACAGGTAATGTTGGTTATTCCTTTTATTTGTCAATGGAAATGGCCAATTGTCATCATTAGGATTTGGTTTTAATACCTCAGAATCAAAAGGCAAGATTGCATTTGGAGACGTGCTATACCTTTTATTTGTCAATGGAAATGGCCAATTGTCATCATTAGTATTTGGTTTTAATACCTCAGAATCAAAAGGCAAGATTGCATTTGGAGACGTGCTATACAGGTTGAAATCCAGTCTGAAAAAGAAAGCAATTGGTTTACCCAACAGGTATCGACTCAGTGGCCTAAAATACACCACAGACGCAAGAATAGATTTTAATAAGGGGTTTAATTTTTCACTAATTGGTTCAATAGGAATACTTCATCACAGAATAACTTTACAAAAGTGCAATTGGCTGCTGTCATTTGCAAGAATAGGATGATCACACTGTCGAAACAGGCTGCTGAGTACAAGCTTTTTCGCAATTTAGTCTGACACTCTTTTAGGCATGTGACTGGACCAGGACACGTAAGAAAAGTGTAGTAGCGTGATTGTTGTGAAAAGTTGGTACAATATAATTCCATGAACAAGCTGAATTTACATAAAATGATAATGCATTTACACTTTTGTTTGGTTTTATCTGTGTGAATTTGACTGCTGTAACTGACAACTGTAAAGCGATCTTGTGCATTAAGAAGTCCTATTCACTGACTTTTAGCAACATTACCCACAATCATCTAACTCACCCAAACATGCAATATAATTGGTACAGAATGCTCTACGGCAGTAAACACATTTCTATTATCCAAACATGGTTTGCACAATCAGAAGGGAATTTTAATCAGTTTACCTTTTGTTTTGTTTTTCATTCTTGGCCTTGGGTCATGTATTAATCTCACTTTACAGTGTAAAATACGACTGAAGGGTAGTATTCACCATATATATACCATTGAAGGGTTTGTAGTTGGTTTTCTTTTAGTGGGTGGGTTGCAGTAAAATGGAAATCCTGGAGCGACTGGATGCAGAGTGATTGCAGGATGCTTCCACTCACATTGGACGGACGCTGAGTTGGTGGACATTTCTTTGCGCAATGTTAAACATTTTTCACAGAGGGTGAATTTGAAGGAAAGGCAGGGGTAAAGAGGATGCCCAGGAACTTGTAGTCTGGTGACACAGGATCAAACAGATCTGAGAATTTGACGATGTTTTCTGAGTTTTTATCAGAAACAATTGCCAGTGGAGCACGCGTCATCACATAAGCCATTTGTATGCTTAAATATGCTCAACAAATATATGGACATCCTGAAATGTCAGAGAATGAGGCTGCAGGCCATGCTCATTCTTCAAACCATCAAGGTTGATCCCCCCCCCCCCATGACATGCCATCAGCTCGTTTTCCGTATCAATTCTTTAGGAGCCGGTTAAGAATATGAATTCAGATGAGCTGAATATCGGCTTCTGTTTGCCCTTTTAGCGTTTCGTTACCTGCCATTTAACACGTATCATGATCTCATCTTTCTTACCAATTTTTTTCCCAGAATGTCATCAGAGGATAAGACTGTGGAGCCCTCTGACCAGGGACCCTCACCGCCCTCCAGCAGTGTAGGGACCACGTCCACAGGAAGTCCTGCCCACGCAGACAAGCGACCACGTGGCAGGCCGCGCAAGGATGCTGCTGCCATCACACCCCAGGCACCACCCTCATCCATACCTAAGAACAGAAAGAAGTAGGTTTTTACCTCAACATGCAAAGACATCACTTTGTATTTTATACATTTCTAAGAAACCAGTGTAACATGGGTTATTCTAAAGTATGTGGAATATTGAATATGTTCTAGGTGGAATACAGAATATTTATTGGTGTTTTTGGCATCGCTGAAATATTGGTTGTTCAAAACTGGTCCTTTTCTGGCCATTTAGCTTGGAGATTTTTTTTCTCTCATTGTAGGAATTATGGTGACCATGAGTCCGTGTGATGTAGATGTTTTTGACAGTTCCACAGCAGCTTGATTTTGAGTAACGCCAGCACAGAAATTTCCTATGAGGACTATACAAGATGTCTGGCATCTTTGTGACTCCCATAGCAACATATGATGCAGTTTAGAGGTGCTCTGTAATAAAATGCCTGCAAGATTCTTAACTCTCGCCTTAGTCTGTCCCCTCAATCAATCTTAATACCCGGCTCCCAACGGATCGTTTAATCTGCAAGCACCCAGATGATGCTTTAATGCCACATTGGAAGGACGGACTTGAATTGTTTCATGTTGATGAACCGGTCCAGAGCAAACCATCAGCAGATATGTCCTCAGCTCTTGTAGCTATTTCTGTTGTGGTAATGGTCAATGTTGTCACTATCAGAATTAAGACTATGTGTCAAAACAGGCTTCAGACGAGGCTGCGGATCACAGCTAGAATGGTTGACATAGTAACAGGGTTCCTGCGGGTCCTTAAAAAGTCTTAAAATGTCTTGAATTAAATTTGGTGAAATAAAGGTCATAAATTGTTTTAATTTTACTGTAAATTTGTTGTAGGTATTAAATTTGCAGACGGTGTCTTAAGATGATTGGGTAAATTGTCACAGATTGTCACACACAATAGCCTACCGTGAATCCCCAAGTGTGTCTCTGGTTGCCTTCGTAGCCGTTTGTAGCCTATGTAGCCCTACGGCATCTTCAGGAGTTTTACGTTATGTAAGCTAGCTGGAGTGACCGTGATGCATGCGTTTCACCTTATTAGCCGTGGATGCTACGTTCAGGATGGGCCGATGCAAGTTTAATGAAAAATGGTTGGACGAGGACAGGTTTCGTGGGTGTGTGGAGTCAGGAGACAACGAGGCAAGGTTTAATTTATGGCGTAAGACGTTCACATTAGGGACCATGGGAGTGAAAGCCCTTGAATCCCACATGAGCTCGCAAAAACACAAGCGGTACACCGCGGCGGCTAGTCAGGCTAATGCTTGCGTTGTTTTAACGAAGCAGACCCAAAAATTCAGACTCCCTCGCTGCTTTTCAGCGGTCGGCTTTGATCAGTTTTTGTGTCGCCACCAGAAACTCAAAGGGTGGAGGTATTGTGGGTTCTTCACACGGTGAGCAGACGCCATTCATGCAAATCCAACATGGACATAAGTAGCGTCTTCAGCGCTATGTTCTCTGATTCAGACTATGCAAAGTCTTTCACCTGTGGTAAAACTAAGACTGCCTATCCCGCCATATACTAATAATAGGCTAGGTTGTTTTTTGAGGATGCACAAGGACTATTAGGACATAATGAAGCTATTAAGTTTGTTATTAATATCTTATTAATGAGATTTGGTGGTCTTAAACGGTCTAAAAAGTATACAATTTGACTTAAATTTGAAAAATGGTGCAAGAACCCTGAGTTATTAAGATCAGTATTGATACCACAAATATTTATCTCATCTCAGATGTCATTGAATTTGAACCACTGAAGAGCCTGAAAACTTGATAGTCCTATACCTCCACCATCTCTCAACAATGATCAGAGCTTTGTGGATGCACCTCATTTGTAATCTCTCTATTAGTCATAGTACACAATAGGCTAATGAATGCCCCTTGCTTAAATCTATACCAGTTTGACAGATTTGGAACCAAAGTATTCTATGGTGGCACTATCAATCACAATTTTTCTCTCAATCTTGTGGTCAGAAAATTTGGCTGCCTCCTCTCATGGATATCAGCAATATGTATAAATAAACATAAAAATGACCAGTGTTAAGTGTGGATCAGCCAGTTTCCTTGTGACAAAGGAGGACGTGTCAGAAATCACTGTTGTAGCCCTGGTTGTTAGAATTTACTTGACTTGCCCACGCTCCATCTGCTAGTTGGTCCATGTCAGAGTGACAGTGATCCGTGTCAGGTTTTCCAGGCAGCAGTCTGCTAGCTGGGACTACTTACCAAGGCATTATTTTCACCTTTTCTCTTTTTTTCCCCCCTCTCTCCGTGTGTGTGTGTGTGTGTGTGTGTGTGTGTGTGTGTGTGTGTGTGTGTGTGTGTGTGTGTGTGTGTGTGTGTGTGTGTGTGTGTGTGTGTGTGTGTGTGTGTGTGTGTGTGTGTGTGTGTGTGTGTGTGTGTGTGTGTGTGTGTGTGTGTGTGTGTGTGTGTGTGTGTGTGTGTGAGTCTTGAGTCATTTGTCAGTGAAAAAATACGTCTGACTCGGTGCTGCAATTCAATTTGTTTGGCCTTGTAATATGTAATTACAATAGAGTCTTGTGTAGCAGGTTGTGTAAAGAGGTCAACACCAACCAGTTTGTATACACTAATTGTGGTCATATATGAAAATGTCAGACAGCTGCTTTCTGAATCTGGGTTTGCCTCCTGGAATCAAAACCCACTTAGATGTCATTAGTTGTAGTTATTGTGAGTGTGATTGCCGAAAAGCCTGTGATAGAGACGGTGTGGCCAATATAGAAGCTTAAACTTGATATATCCCTGTAACTTGTGAAAGGTTTATTATACTACACATTTAGCATGCTCCTGGTATCTGTTGCATATCTCTGACCTCTTTTTGTTGTGCTCGTCAGGTGAAGTATAGTTTTGAAATTTATATAATTTCAGTCATGTATGATTCATTTCTGTTTTTCTTTTTTTACTGCAATATGTTCCAGCTCCTTGTCTCATAATCAGTTGTACATCAACATCAAAATTTTAATGAGAAATTTTGTGAGAACTGACTTTTGAATCTAAATTTACTATTGTATAACCATTGTTGTTGATTAACTTGTTTGTCAGTGCATGTGGTACAAACAACTAAACTGTTGCTGTGTACACCTTTGCAAGAACAGGAAAATAGCTCTGTGTAAATGTTGTTTTTTCCACCTTATTAAGATATTAATGTTTGACTCGCAGGTAATTGCATTTTTAGCCAAGGTTTGCTCAAGGCCTCTTCTGTTATTCTTGAGGTTTTTGGGTTGCTCCTTATCTTGGCATGGAAGTCATTTAGAGGGAGGAGTTGATTTGGCATCCAGCCATTTGTGATTTTTCTCTCCAGTGGCATTGAAAATTCAGGCCCCCCCCCCCCCCCCCCCCCCCCCCAACAGAGCTTTCCATTCTGTGTAACAGAGGGGTAGGTGCTGGTGTGTCCATTGGCACACAGGCATTTGGTTGGAAATGTCATATGTGATTGTCTGATTTGCTGACTGGGTATTTTCAGTAAAATAATGGTATAATGGCAACATCTTCTAAACAGATGACGGGGGAAGTTTTTGAAAAAAGGCTAAGATTTGATTCTTGACAAGAAGTAATGACACATGAAGAACGGATCTCAAGATGGAGTTTCATTGCGTCCACTCTTAAAGTTATTTCTTTAATTATCAAAATTTGCCAATACACAAAAGAAAAATCGTCAAAAGAAAGTGAAATGCTTTAGAAACCCAATCAGCTGCACCTTGATGAATTAGTCAAAGTCATATGAAATTTTCATTTACATCCAGAGTCAAATAACCCTACAGATATGATAGTAGAAAATCCCAAACATGACTCATACACATTCATGATTAGATGCGGTTTTTGTGTAAAATTACAGCGCTGTTATTACATAATAAGTAACGTCTGTATTCTGATCTGAATTTCAACTAGAGCATGTTCAGCTAGACTCTAATTAGTGTTCATCCCTCGAGGGACATGATTAACTTGCACTGAAGATGAACACACACATGGCAACTCTGGTGTACGAGCAGCAGCACATTTTGATGTGTTTGTGGGTGTTGTTACATGAATGCCACAGTGCGTCTTGATTCTGATTCACTGTGTTTTTTCCAGAATTTTCTTTGAATCAGAGATGCCTTCTATCTTTAAAGCCGACGTACTACCAGTCTCTTATCGATGCCCCCCCCAGTCTCCCACCCTTCTCTCCTGCCCAGCGGCTTGTGTGCCTCCATTAAAAATTAGTGACAGCTGTGACTATATTTAACTAATTCATTGCTGCACCGCCGCCCCCTCTTTTGAGGCAATCCCAAACACTTCCCCTCGCCTTGTTCTTTTTCACTGCCTCTGTTTATTTGTTTGTCTCTCTTCCTTACCCCAGGGGTCGCACCAGAGGAAGGGTTGCTGTAGATGAGGAGGACAGTATGGATGGGACAGAGATAACAGAGTCCATAGGCACTCAGGACACAGGTGAGACTTTGCACTTTTATGTAAACATTGGTTGGTACTGACATGAGACTTGAACATCCAAGCAGCCTCATGCAGAATGCTTGAGAGCATTTTTCAGTAAAGGCAGACGAGTCTACCTTTCCTGGAGAAGGATGGATGAGAGCTTTTTCTTGGCACCCCATGCTTCTACTTCAGTGCTATAATTGAAAAGGTTTAGCTTGAGCTGTGAAGCTGCAGTGGGTGGGTATTTTTTTCTTCTTCTCCCTGCTACTGCTTCCATCTCTCCTCCTGCTCTGAGATTGGCATTGAGGTGCAGTGGGAAAGAGCCCAAGGCTAATGCCCTCTAAAAGCTTTTTAAAATCCCATCAGTCTCTCTAGACCCATTTATATGCTTTTTTATGTGTGTACATCACGTCATCTGATCATGCCTCCCATTCTTATACACCTCAGTGCCGCCCTGTTGCTGTGCTGGAGATAGTGGGGGAATCAAATTCCAGTGGCTAGCTTCTTTTTTTTTATTAGTTGTAGTTTACCATGTACCAACAGCAGGCAATTTCTATCGTAAACATTTTATAAAAAAAACAAAACTATTTTACGAAAGAACTGAGTATGCTCTTAGGTTTCAGTGTCTCTCTGCCTCCAGACTTTTGACTAAATGAAATTTTCTATACCATTGCGGTAAAGTGATATGTGAGTGTCCTGAAAAGGACAAGACATGGGTGTAATAAATCCTCTGTCATTGTGTAACTCCTGCTTTGTGTAAAGATTTTAAATGTATTTGAAAATATTCCTATCCAGTAACCACATACTTAAACATTTCTACCTTGACAATTGTAGCCTAGTGACATATTAAAGGATTATAAGAATATTATCTTTGTTCAATGTTATGTTATAGAAAACAAAGGTTTTATTTCACACTCATGCCGTAAGACTATAAGTCTTTCACAGGTACATTTAGTTATTAGGAGGTAATGAGCTTGAATTCGTCCTTGTGTAATTCCATTGCATGACACCGAATGATTGTGGTATAATTACATTATGTTAATAAAAAATGTGCATGTCCAAGAGAGATGGACTTTTGGGAGGGTTTTATTTTTGTATTATATATCACAGGGAACGTTGTCTTTTTAAATCTAGATAAAAATCACTCAGTTCAGTTGTAATTCATGCAAAAAATTTCCCTATTGATATTGGACCCCACTTCTTAAGACATTTTTGAATCTATTAATCGTTTTCTCCCTGCCTGCGTTATTATTGCTATTCTGCACAGGAGCTTGATGTTCCCAGTGGGTTTACTGTAATCAGTGCTTGAACATATGTTCCCCATATTTTACCATCCATCTCACTAATACAGGCTGTGTTTTCTGACCTGGAGGAAACTGACTAGGATGCAGTCAATTTTCCCTATGACAGCTTGTACCAGTCAGACATTGTGTCCTGACTTTACAGTAAAAATTGGCAATAAATTGAAGAGCAACTAATAGGACAGGGGAGTTGGAACGTGCTGCGAAACCTAGAGATGCACTGGAGGGATCCAATGCTCTCTAAATTGTTGTTTCTTCACTGACTAACTGATTGTTTCTTTTGTTACCATCAGAAACACAAATCCTGCCAGTGGAGACTGTGGAAGTGGTGACCAGTGAGGTGCCAGAGAAGGACGAGGCCTCTTGCACTCTGGCCCAGAGCCCTCCAGCTGAGAATTCAGCAGGACCATCTGTCCCAGGAAGTAGAGAAGTCAAAAGCAGGTAAGAGACGCTAAACTTCCCCTGGAACACGGTTGTTTGAGGAATAAATAACCTTGTATTTTTAAATGCACAAGTTTTTTAAAGTAGCACATACGACATTTGATAAATATAGCGACTTTAGGCAGTTTTTTGAGCTACAAAATTAAAATTGATATAAAGGTTGTATGGTTGAAGTTGTAAACTGGTATATAACCACATTCAGTGCAGGCATGTAGAGGTTAACCTGAAAGCAAAGAAGGCTGTTTGTGCCAGAACTGCGAATGTTGTTATCAATACTAAACCAATGTGACATAATTTATCTGCAGACACCGTGTTCCTCATTACATTATGCTAAATTTTAGACAAAATTTAAATTTCTGTTAAATTTCTGGGAAATTGTTTTTTTAAAGGGAACATCCCTCGTCTACATGCACAGGCACTAGTATGCAATTGTGCATTTGTATGCTGCAACCTGACACGTGTGTTTGCGTTGCTGTGTGCACATGCATGGATGGATCAAATGTGCTGGTTAAGGCAGCAGTCTCTTACCAGGTGCCACTCTGTTAAAGGTTATAATCCATCTCCTGGCCTGTCTCTGCTATTGATGTTAGTGATGGAGGGCAGTCGAGCAGCATCTCTGGGGATCTTATTAACAAGACCAACTCATTGCTTAAAAATGTGATAAATATTTACTGCACTTTCCATCTCTTGGCTACTTTTGTCGATAATGCCTTTCTTACATGGAATCTGCAATATTTCCATAATCATTACGTTAACGTTATCCATGTAAGGTTTTTGTTTTCAACCAGTAGGTCTTCATGCTAAATTACCACTTACTGTGGTTAAAATTAAGCCTCTGCCACAGAACAAAGGCCTTGTGTGTTTATATTTCAGTCGCATTCCCAGAAAAAGAAGGCCTTAATTAATGTTGACATGCATGGCACTGTCTTAAGTCACAGTAGGTATATATAATTAAACACCCCCTACCACCCATTTTCTTTGTTTCAGTGAGCGTCTCTGTGCCTTCTGTTACTGCGGTGGCCGTAGCCTGTTGGGTCAGGGGGATCTGCAAGTATTCTGCTCCACGCCTCAGCTTGAAGCACTGTTCAGCCAGAAGTGTGGAGGAGGCTCGACAAGTGATAGCAGTGATGGTGATAAAACCACTCAGCCAAAAATGGCTGGAGAGACCACCTCAGGACAGAGGGAAAAGTCGATGTAAGTAGGCCTGGCTGACAGTGTTATCAAAAACGGTTTGGCTGTCAGTGTTGGTCAGAAAAGCAATTTGATCTGTGGTGTCCCTCTGATGGAAGTTAATGAGCTGCATCAAATCAGAATTAACCTATGGCGTCATTGATTGTTTGCTTGTCCTGAGTTTCTGTACACGTTGAACATAGTTTTTTTTTTATTATTATAAAATTGAGACTTTTATGTTGGATGAAATTCCTCTATGGTGATAAATTAATAAATGTGTTTATAGATTTTAACATACACATTCTCCCATGCACACAAAGAACCAAGCACACAAACACATACACAGACCTCACAAGGCAAAGGGCATCCCCCAGTTAGCAGGTTACATTGTCACTCTTCATTTGAAGTCTAAATCAATTTGCCTTAGTGACCTAAGGCTGAGAGATGCCCAATCGTGTGTGTGTGTGTGTGTGTGTGTGTGTGTGTGTGTGTGTGTGTGTGTGTGTGTGTGTGTGTGTGTGTGTGTGTGTGTGTGTGTGTGTGTGTGTGTGTGTGTGTGTGTGTGTGTGTGTGTGTGTGTGTGTGTGTGTGTGTGTGTGTGTGTGTGTGTGTGTGTGTGTTTTTTGGTCAGCTGCCTAATTTGTTTTGGTCCTTTGGAACCAATTGGGTGCCTCTCCGGGTTCCCTGTGAAATAATGTCATGGGCAGTGTGAGCAGTCTGGCAGTGTGCCAAGCCCAACCAGTAGCTGTTGTGCTGTTGCTGTGTGATTGGTCAATGGGGCCAGCCCTCGGTTGTGCCACGCAGAGGCAGAGTAGGGAGCCCATGGCAGGAGGATAAATTGTATATTGATTTGTCAGAGGAGCAGTGATGGTGGACAAAGGGGGGGAGGGGACTGTGGGCGAAGATCATTTTGTAACCTGTGAGGAAACTTTATGCTCTAAACAATAATCTTTCAAGGCTGTTTGTCATGTTTGCACCATCATGCTTCCAGAAGCCAGACTCTTGATTTTGGCCAGTGGTTTGTTTACTGGAACTTAGGTCCTTTTTAAATGCTAATGCTCCCTCTCCACATTTTCCGCATGCTATGCGACTCACTAGTTCAAGCCAGGGACTCGGAGAAACACATCCTTTTCAGCAGATTTTATGAGACAGAACAGCCAGCCTCTTGTGCACACACCAAACAAGATGGCCCTCTTCCTCCTCCTCCTCCTCCTCCTCCTCCTCCTCCTCCTCCTCCTCCTCCCTCCTCCCCCACAGCTTTTTATTTGCTCTCTAACATTTCCCCCCCAGCTCATTCTCTCTGTCTACATCTCTCTGCTTTTGTAAAAACTGCCAATCGTCCTCTACCTTTTATGTCTCTGTTTTTTGTTTCATTTTTAAGTTGATTCAGGCTGTTCTTTCTCGCAAATCTCAAGCTTTTTACTCCTCCCAGACAAATTTGATTGTGTGCTTTCTTCTGCTAACTTTGTCCTTTTTCTTCCAGTGTGTGTGAAAGCTGCGAGGAAGAACCAGACCCAGCCAGTCGATTTTGGGATGAACTGTCTCATGTTGGACTTCCACAAGATCTTAAAGTCCAGTCTGTCTTTGAGTCAGGTGAGACAAACAGACTAAACCTCTTTCTGTTTTTAACAAATTTGATGGTTTTATCGGAGAATTAACATTTAGATATGAATGCTTCATCTTAATATATATTTTATTCACATTCCAGGGCAATGCTGGGCACATCAGAGTTGTGCCTTGTGGTCCGAAGGTGTTTGTGAGAGCGAGGGACAATCTCTGCTTAATGTGGACAGAGCCATTGACTCAGGGAGCACAAAGGTGAGTCAAGAAAGAACATCTGCGGACTAATAGGTGTTAACACCATCTTAATGTGTTGGGGCAGCAGGGAGGGTCTGCTTCAGTGAGGCACAGCAAAGCTGATGGATCAGACTGGCTGGTAAAGGTCGGCCTGGCAGCGTGGATCTCTCAGCTGTGAAATGGAAAAGGTCATGCCACTCAACAGGGCTGAGCTCTCATGGCAGCTTAGCTCCTAGCGTTAGCAGTGGCACAGCTCAAAGCTCCCCGATTGCGTTTGCAGCCCAGTGGGTGCGTAGCCCATCAGCAAATCTTCCACTTGAACTCAAGAGTGGCTGTTTGTGCACACTCGCAGAACTGAGAGAAATGGGAACTGTGACAGGCCTTGACGTTAACTTTTTAAAATAAATTTACCTTTCACTTGTCTTGGAACAAACGTCCAGGTGAAAGTAACAATGATTTAGTTCATTCATTAAGTTTGTGAATGCAGAATTTAGACAAACCTACAATTGAATGTATGCACTCTGTCAACAAATTAAGTAAATATATAGAATTCAATTTATTAATTCTATTCAAGTGGCTACTGTAGAATATTACCTATATAGGTTGTTAGCTGATTCCTTCTGCGTTTTTAGAAATGTATTCATTTAAATTAAGGACATTTTTGACTTATTTTGTGATGTCTCTCTTCCTGCAGCACTGTGCATACTGTAAGCGCCTTGGAGCATCCATTAAGTGCTGTGCTGAAGGATGTGCTCAACTTTACCATTACCCCTGTGCAGGGGCAGCTGGGACCTTTCAGGATATCAGGAGTCTCTCGCTCCTCTGCCCAGAACACATTGAATTGGCCATTCAAAAATGTAAGTTGGGTACAGTAAATTTTGGAAATAACTCAGGGATTTTATCAACTGCATTGTCAAAAAGAACCTTCACTCCCTTGTTTTTCTCACTCTAAGTCCATTTCTTTAATTGTCTTGCCCGTAGTTGTAGATGATGTAAATTGCGCACTATGCGATAGCCCAGGGGACCTACTGGACCAGCTCTTCTGCACCAGTTGTGGTCAGCATTACCACGGAATATGCCTGGACATGGCCGTGACCCCTCTAAGGAGGGCAGGTTGGCAGTGCCCTGAGTGCAAGGTCTGCCAGACATGCAAGTAAGTCACCTTTTCACACCTTCAATTACGCATCCCGTACTGAATGTTTCCGTCAGTTCTAGCTTCTCTCACTACTAATTTTCTCTATAGCTACCACGCATGATAATCGCTGCTGTTTTGTAGACGTCTGAGGTTTTATGAGGAGCTAATTAGATGTTCAGTTGTATATTCTCTGAACTTATTCAAACAGGACAGGAGATCTGCTAGCAAACAGGAATTTTTGCTATAGGTGAGCTAAGCTTTCAGTTTTAATATTGACATAGGACGGCGTGCGCATACAGTACACTCGTACAGAGCAGGACTGACGTTAGACCCGATCAGAGGACGGCAAAAAAGTTATGGATGTTTTCACTAAAACAGGCTTGATTTCTCCCGGTGCAGAAAAATTTTGCATCATTATGAAACACCTATATACAAATAAAGCCAATACACAAAGTGCTTGCAGGTTATTCATTGCCCCTCCGATGCTTAGCATTCAAGATTGAGTTTGGGTTCATTATATATACTCTAACTGTAATGGATGTCATGGGAATTGAGACTGGTTCCAAATTGTGGTATTCCTTCAAATACTTAAGCCCGGGAAAATAATGGAAATACTATATACTATACTATATCCAGGCCAATTGTGTGTTTACAGTCAGGTCCCCCCCCCCCCCCCAACTAATCCCCAGTCTTACTCATTTCCAAGCCAAGCAATTAGAGAAGCAGCACCCCCACACACAATGACGCACAGTAACATGCCCTGAGCTACTGCATATCAGCTAAGCTAATATTTTAGCATGCTAACATTTCTGCAGGAACAAGCACTACACTTGTTTTGAATCCCTGATCCTGCAATTTTCCGTTAACCATTCTTATAAAGAACAATTTAAAAATCCCCTTATTAACTGCTTACACGCTGTGTTTACCAACAAAAAAAACATTACACTGCTGGCCATTGAACAGCAGCAGGATAGACTAATTCAGTAATTACTTACAAATAAATAAAACTTTACTGGTTAAATGCAACTTGCTACTTGTCCTCGCCTACACATTGCTGCAGGCAATAGGGTTAGCCACTGTAAATGAAAATCCTGCTTTGCTTTGTGCCCGTCATGTGAAGTATATCAAATATGTCATTCAATCTTTCCTTTCTCTTTGCAGGAATCCTGGAGAGGACACTAAAATGCTGGTGTGTGACTTGTGTGACAAAGGCTACCATACCTTCTGTCTGCAACCTGCTATGGACTCTCTTCCCACCAATGGATGGAGATGTAAGGTAGGAAAGACCTCACGTCACACTGAATGGATTGTTAAGACAACATCAAAAAGGGTTATTCTGGTTGGTATGTTAAAAAAAATAGTAAAGCATGACTGATGAATATCATCTGTATCCGTGTTTGTTGTCCGATTCGCGCTGATAGAAAACTTTGGTAACAGAACATAATCCAGAAGATGCTCTGGGTTATTTAGAATTGATTTAAACACACATACATTAATCTCAAACAAAAAGAAAATTTCTTTATACCAAATTTAGACAATTTCCATTAGTAGTCTTGGGGTAGGTGGACATATACATAATTGTATACAGTGACTCACACTGAGAGGACAGGAATCTCCTCTCTGTGTGAGTGATACGTCCACCCATTTAAATATGACTTGTTGCTGGTGTATATGTGCACTTCCTGCGGTAAAGTGGTGATTCACTGGCTGATCTTTAAAGGCTTCGGTTTATCCTCGGTGCCCTAAGATAAAGTAATTTGTATGCGTGCGTACATGCGTGTGCATGTTAATCACCCACATCCCTCAGTGCAGCCCCACCCTCCATCCTCCAGCAGCGTAAATGGTGTGCTTGTCACTTAGGCAGCTGGTTAACCCACCACCCAATTTTCTGCAGCGGTCAGAGGAAGCCATGGCGATAGAGGCAGCAGGTGACGAAAGCTCTTCTCACTTTGCTTCTCGGTCTGACGCAGTGCAGGAGGAACAAAACCCACATACAACCTTGGCACTTGCGTCTGCCGAGCACCCGCCACCAACCTCTGTCCCCACTCGCACTGTGGTTTTTCCGTTCTCGGTGCAGTCATCTTACTGAAATGGAGATCAATGAAACATGAGTCATTGTTCTAGTTTCGATGCTCTGTCGTGGGCCACCTCATGTTGTCCAGCATGTATGAGCTCCAGAGTGGCAGGCTGTGTCCTGGGGGGTGGGGTGGGGGGGCTTACTCAAGCTGAGTGGCGAGCTAGTGATTATATTGCTGAGAGAAAGTGAGTGCTGTTACACTTTTCATGGACAAGCTTTATGACCATGTATTGTAAAAATTACGAGGAACAGTGGAAACCAACCGTCGCTGGGAAGAATCTCGTTCTTTTTACATTTTGTGTGTCTGTTCAGTTATGGCACAAAGGTTTCAGAGGAGCCTCTTTTCATTCCAATCATGAGCAAAGTACTGAAGACCAAGTGCCATTTTAAATGAACAGATACAGAAGCCAAATGACCACTTGACCAAAGCTTGAACAGTTTGTACTATCTTGTGTAAATCCAGCAGCATCTAATCGGAACTATCTACTCTAAATGATCTTTCTGATTAAAGCAACGCTTTCTCTTTGACCTCTGACCTCTGAACTGCTCTGCCTCAAGTTTTCACTGGAGAGAGTCATGGTCTGAAAAATACACACATGCGCTGTGGGCCTGTTTCATTCTCGATTCTCATGATGTTATTGACTTGCCAACTCTGTATGACAGAAACACTGTTGTGTTCATCCTGCATCGGGTCTGAAAGACTCTGAACGTCATGGTGCTAAGAAAGTCTTCTTTGCTCCTCAGAACTGCAGAGTTTGCCTCCAATGTGGGACACGATCCAGCGGGCAGTGGCACCACACCAGCCTGCTGTGTGAGAACTGCGTCCAAAACCAGGACCCTGCTCTGTGCTGTCCGACGTGTACTTGCATCCTGGACCCTGAGCATCACAAAGACTTACTATTCTGCCACACTTGTAAAAGGTAATGAATACTGACATTCTTGTTTTTGTCCTTGTTTTATTCCTGTAGCAAATTGACGTTCCCCGCTAACACCAAGGAAACTCTAGGAAAACCACAGCATTAAATATGTCACTTTTTAGGATTGCACAAAGATCTCTGTCGAACAATCCCTCAAAATTCCTGTGCACTCCTTTCAGATGGCTACACCTTGAGTGCGAGCGTCAGAACTCAGGCCAAGCAGAAATCCATCCCAGAGAGGACTATGTCTGTTCCAACTGCAGGTCCCCTGCTGCAGAGAAGGCGCTGCAGGCTGAGGATATGGATACCGGCCCAGAGCTCAGCCCCCAGCCTGCATCCATGCACACAGACTCTGAGACTATCCTACAGCTGGCTCAAAAGCACACAGACCTAGAACCTGGCACCCAGCAGCCTCCTGAAATGCACAATGACCCCAAACCGGAATTACTCGCTGCTCCATCAAACTCAGATCCAGAGCCTGCTCAGGCTACTGTCCAGGAGGAGAAGCTGGCCACGTCAGCCCAGAGGCCTGGTAGGTCTTTGTTCCACAAAGGTTAGATTATATACAGGAGAATAACTGCTCTGATCTCCTTCCTTGACTTTTCTTTCTTGAACTCTTTATTTTTCTTTATTCCCAAGTAACCCATTTGGGATTCTTATCTGTTTTTAATCCGCATATTAATCATTTTCTTCTTATTATTATTATTATTTCCTTGCAATTATTATGTTATTGCAAGGAAAATCCATGGAAGCACCAGGTGATACAAGGGAAATTGAAAGACAATCTTTGTAGCTGATGGTTCATTGACTCAGCCTCTCACCAGGCAGAAGCATTTGAAAGGTTTGGCTATGCGAGACCAAACTGGGCTGTAGAATCAGTTCTGAAGTTCTGCACGTCGCAGTTGTTGCAGATGAAAGGATTGAGAAGAGGTTTTTTTGGACGAGGGCCAGAGAGAGGATATTTTATTGGGAGCATTTTCGGAGGACTCCACAATAAGCAGATGGTGTACAACTACCGGCAGATTAACAGTCACTCCATTGTCTTTATTGTTCTGTGTTTTGAACACTAAAAGTACTTTGTTTTTGCTTTCTTTCTCCTGGGGAGGTAGTCTGTGCTGCCCATCAATTTGAATGAGAAACTCTATACTTGAGCGACTGAGTTCCAAATTGAATCTCAGCCGTGCAGCTTGAGGCAAAAAAGATAGAAAAAATACTTCAGTGCGCTGCTGATACTACACTAATTCAACTTTACATTTGACTTTCAGTTTGACCTTCAGACTAGGCAAGACTTGAAAATGCTACTTAAAAGAGGAAGAGAGAGCTAAGGCTCTCTGATCCTGTCTCTTGAAACAAAGTAAAAAAAACTATATAATTAACTTGCAGATCGCTTGGTGTTTGTGTTTGTGCGTGTCTCTGCAATGGCATCAACAAGATTCAGACTGACTTGGATACAGTGACTTCTTACACCTTGGACTCTACTTTCGAATTTTGTTGTTTAAAGTAACTGTAATTATGGTCCCTTGAGTCGCATTCAGTAAAATTTCTAAAACTAGCTTAACTACTGGTCTCAAAATTAAACATAGAGTACATTCTTTGTTGTAGGACCATGTGTAGATAGAGGGCATTTGGCAGGGACCTATCCAACTTTTGGGCTTGGAATATTGGATACAATACCAGTATTTAATCCATAAACTGTATGTCTCACTGTATGGGAGAAACCGGGGTCATTCTCGTATCTGTAGATGACGCCAGGCTTGACTTAAACATGAACAGAGCGTTCCTTAGTTTGTAAAACTACTACCAATAGTAATGGTACCTGTAGAACTTCCTTACCTATTCTCTTAAGCTCCTTCTACACTATTGTAAAATTAGATTTTTGTGAAGATTTATTTTGTAGTTAATCCTTTTTTTAAGGTTTATTGAGAGACCTGGTTTAGTTTGATAAATTGTAACTCCAGTACATATATAGCCTTTAATTTGAAATGTATTCTGTTTCTAATAGATCAGGAACAACATGACAGAGTGCACCTTGCCTCTTTTGTTAGTGATGATTAAGACTGGAGAAGTGATATGATTTAAGTTGGTCAGGTAAGGTTTGTGATCAGTGTTCAATTACACAGATGAAAGCTTGTTTCTCCGTTTGTTGTTGTTGTGATTTTACTGCTCTGACTGAGCGGCAAACCTGCGACCTCGGGAATGGGAGTTCGACGCATTAACCACTAGGCCAAAATTGCAGAGTTGCAGTGCCACCCGCTACCACGTCTCTGAAGGTGTTGACGAGTGATGTTTACTGCACATGCAGCGTTGTGAGGTGCGGTCCGCATAATTTTTTTGTTTTTGATTTAAAGAGCCTGGCCTGCACCAACAAAATCTGGGTTTTTGGCGCAGAACACACAAGCGACAGATAACAGATTTTTACAAAACGTGTATTGATTTAGAATCGCTTACTGCCCCTCTAACAACTGTCTTTGCTGGACTGCTCCTGCTACAAGCTAACGCTAAGCTATTACCTTGATAGATGTACTGGCGGAATAAAACTGACTCTTCGTTGGACATTTAATCATCAAGATAACAACATGGGACCCACCCGTAGACATACTTTAAACAAAGAACTACATAGTTTTTAAAATTTAACTATAAAAAATAAAAAAGAATTTAGTGGACTGTCACGATACCTGATCGCAGTGGTTGAGTCTGTATCGCACTAATATCGGTGTGCAATCGATGAAACCCATAGCATTTAGAAGCAGAAGCACGCTCCCCATAGTAAACCTTTTGTTTCTGCTGGTGCTAGCTGTACCAACATCCTTAGTTAGATGATGCTGCTATTTGCAGAAGTTCAGAGAGGAGGTGTAGTCTCCTCTCCTCAGTGGAGAGAAGTGGAGAGAAGTATCAGGGAAATAAAGGATGAGCTGCGGTAGCAGTGGTACGTCGGCTGCCCACTCTTGTCTAGCCAGCAGACTCCAGTGGCAGGAGAAAACGGGTTGTAGTAGCATGATGTGATGATATGAGATCCAGCGTCTGCAAACCTGCCTTGGAGCTACACTGGCTCATTCATGATTGCTCACACAGCTTGCCTGCTCCGCTCACTATACACGTGTGCTCTCATTTCACCAGCTGTTTCCTGTGGTCATAAACTGCTTCATCATTGGATGTAGTTTGCAAGGCACTGTGGTTTTGTCTGTTGAGTGTACATGTGATCAGTGTATTGATTTAAAAAATAAGATTCAGTGACTGCTTACATGTTTGTCAATGGGTACATTTCATATATATGTATATATAGAGAGAGAGGTGAATACATTAAGTTTACATCATCATCATAAAAAAAGCTGATAAGGGTTCTTCATCATACCACCTGTTCAACAAGCTTTAAACACATAGATAAGCAATATTTTCAACCACTTCCATCCACAACCACAGCGTTGATTTGATAGTGAATTCTTACAAACAAGCTAAACCAAAGTTGGCTGTATGTTTGCTGCTAGCGTCATTTGCCACAAATCTTTTAAATATATATCAAATGTTTGCAAACTGATGTGGCCACAGGCTGAGGAAGCAGCCACCCCCTCTCTAGCAGTGTTAGCTGCAGGCGAGGAATCCTCATACGCATCAGAGGGAGGAGGATGGAGGAGATGACTGATTGTGACTGATGTCTGTGTTTTCATGTCATGTTTTTTTTCCAATTCCATATTAGTTTCCAGAGAGACATAATTGAGCCTATATACTGAGTAAATCTGCTGCTGTAAACATTATTGTTGCTGCTTTATTAACTTATTTTATTTAGTCTAATCCTGTTCTATCCTAAATAATAATAAGAAGAATCAATATGATTTATCAATAGATAGCTGGATAAGGAGTACTGCATTTATAAGATAAGGTAAATATAACATATGTAAAGAGCCCCACTGGCTCACGGCTGCAACCTCAACATTAAGCTCGTACATTTGACTTATCAGATGAAGCCCCGGATGCTTGGGCCATGCATCTACAACATTTGGCCAATCAGACGAAGCCGCAGCTAGATGTTAGTTACCCTCAGATTAATTGGTGTTAATTTGATGATGACTGTGAGGTTGGCTATACCACAATGGCAGAGGAAGACATATCCACTGTATATGCACATTTAAATGTTCCTCATATAGTGCGGGCTTAACGCCGAAGGCCTCTGCTGCATTAATCAACGCCAAGTATTTATCTAAACCATCACTGTATTCACTGTAGGAGATATAGGAAGCGGTGTGTTAATATGAATGAGAATGTGTGTTCAGCTTGGTCAATAGTTGAATGCTGGAGATGGTTGGGAGCCCATCTCCTAATTGACTTTCTGGCATCGGCACCGGATGAGCACCTGCAAGCTGCACAGTCATGAGCCTGGAGCACACAGACCCTGGGATGTTGGTTGTCATGGTTACCCTCTTCCCTGGCAGAGATGCTTAGCAGGTGCATGTGTGTGTCAGGATCACTGTGACATGGGAACTTGTGGATTGAAGTGGTGGGTGCCTTCGTAATACTAGGCTATCTGTACTGTCAGAGGCTGTCTGGCAGAGTATTGGATCTTAATGTGGATGCCTTATAGCCAGGAATGACTAGTTCTATTCATACCAGACTAGTCGAATGCAGTGATGCCTTTGACTTAAAAGCAAATGGAGAGAGAGGATATGAGACACTACAAAAACAGAGAAAGAGAGGGTGGGAGTTCATAGATTGATACCAAATGTAGTCCGATACAAGCTTGTCTCATTGTCTTTTTATGCATTATTATGACTCGAAAGCCTCCGCCTCCTAGTAACACTACTGCCACCTCCATTTCAAGGCTCATACAATAGCTCATTAAGTCAGGGCATCAAAATTAATGTTTCACCCCTACGTGATATATCATGCCAAGAGATATATCCATATAAAATCTCAGTGCACTTATATAAAACCATATAAAATTCCAGTTATTGGCTCAGGAGATAAATGTTGATCTGCAACACATGGTGAAATTAGACGTTTAACCTTTTTCACAAGATAATGCTCAGTGGTTTTACTGACCAGCGCCATGTTTGTGTTTTTGGAACTGGACATAGAATTGGGGGTGGGTGTCACTGAGAGCTCGTCCACTGCGCACCCACCTACACTTGCAACCATGCACCGATTTGACGAACCAGCTGTCAATCACGCTGTATCCACGCTACAGTGCGTTATTGTCTATTTTACTAATGAGACCACAATTTGCATAATGAACATCATGCCGTATTGGAGAAGACTTGAAACTGACATTTGAGACCATAGACTCCTCAGGAAAATGTTTACTGACGTTATAAATCAAGGGAGAAGTAGAGTCATATTCCCATTGACTTCTATAGAAACTGACTTCTTTTTGCAACCAGGGAGTCGTCCTCTGCTGGTGATTCCAGAGAATACAGGTTCCAGGCATTTACACATTAGCCTCATTTTCTCGACCTGGTGACTATCCGTCCGTTTTCTCCGTCATACCTTTTTGGGACATCTGTTCATACGGTCAAACAAAACAAGACATTTGACAATTTCACGTTCAACTCTGCAAAATTGTGACAGACATTTGTCTTTTTTTCTCTTTTGTTTCATTAATCAGCCGTTTAATCAATAAAGAAAATATTATTTTGTCCCAGCTGAATAGGTGGTTTAAAATTTAAGCATCCAAGCCCAACATTTCTGTATGGTCTACTTTCTTTCTTTTCTTATTCCTTTACAATTTTAATGTCGTCAAAACCTCTCCCGACTCTTGACACACAAACAATCATTTTTTTAATATATAATGCCTTTGTAATATAATCTTTTTCTCCTTTTAGAAGTCTCAGTGGAAGGAGATGCTGAAAGGCAGGTTACTGAACCTTCTGCCAACAAAATCCCCACAGAATTCAAACCAGGTTTGTACACACAGCTTGTTGATTTAGAACTTAATCTTCATTGTCAAACCTCATATTGATTTGCATAAATATAACAGTTTATGCTTTATGTAAAGCGCACAGCTTTATTCACACTGTTAAATTGCTTTGTAAACATTGTTTTCAGTGCTCGAGTGTCTCTCGACCAAATCCATCTGTCATTTACATTATTGACATTAACATTTCTGTAGTGACACTCATATAAAATCCACCCACTGTCAATTTTTTTCCAACAGAAACAAAACCAGCAGCAAGAACCCAGCTCACATCTACAGAGAGTCCTGCGTCTTCAGCGACTCCCTGCCACCAGGAGACGGAGTCTTTTCCAGTACAGCTCTCTGCGGAGGCACTACAGACACAGGACACCACGTTACAAATCAAACCAGCAAAGACAGAGGCCTGCCCTGAAGAGGGCATGGCCGACCCCAGCACAAAGGATTTTAAGGCCATCATCCCAGCCACCAAAGAACCAAGTACTGCATCAGTACCTGTCACGGACCAACCAGTGGAGGTCTCGCTACCCCTGCCTTCAAGTATGGATGTTGTCAGGAATTCTTTTCTGGAAACTGCTCCGAAAGAACTTAACACGGAGATGAGGGAGGGCGTTTTTCACAGAAACCTGGCAGAGACTGTTGAGCCCTCAGCCAAGAGTACATCAGAGGAGATGGACACTACACCAGAGGGCACGCCGCATCTGTCATTTCCCAGTCTGTCTTCAGAGGAGAAACCCCTCAAGACGTCTGTGGAAAGGTTGGCTGAAATGGTTTCCTCTCCTTCCCACTCATCCCCTCTGTTTCACGGGACATCTCCCAGGGAACTACCGCAGTCCCAGATCCTGCCGTCACTGGGTGACAACGGCAGTGTGATGTCCACCACCACCACCCTCATACCACTCACCCCAAAGATAGGAATGGGAAAGCCAGCTATCACCAAGAGGAAGTTTTCTCCTGGGAGGCCAAGAGTGAAACAGGTAGGAAACTGGATAAAACATCACAAAGGAGCAGTGATGCGTTTTGTGTCTCTGTTTTGTCTTTTTTACCGCCCCCACCCAAATTTTATACCCCCAGAGTGTAGGCTAATCATTGCAGCACATTGCTTGTGAACTCCAATGACATATATCTCACATATGTCCTGTGGGCTCTGCTCTGAAGATGGATTTGTTTAGTTTTTTCTTGTTAGTACTTGGTGGGTTAAAATGACTCATTTTCATATGTCATGTTCTTATTTTTCAGTCAGGTTGTGCTTTGCAGGACTCAATTCTAGCAAAGCAGGAGAACAGCATGGCAACTGATGCTCTGCCTCAACTCCCTGTGCTGTCTTCAATTGTTCACTACAAGACTAATTAGAGACAATGTTCATGCCGAACTCAGCTTAGGTGTTAGTTATATTTGCTGTTCATTTTTGTTCATGGTTGGAACATATTTTACCTACAGTCCTGATCATATTTCACCTCAGTGTCATTGTCATCAGTCCCTTCATCTCATGTCCATACACACGTGCCACTATATTGTCTCATTTGGGATCATGGACATTAATCAAGTCACAAATCACACATTACCCATAACCATATTCTAGTTATCTCCACATTACAACTGTAGTGGGTCACTTGTGGCTGAGGAAAATAACTTGTAAATATCAGATTTTCGTTGTCGTTAAAACAAATTAATTAAAAAATCCCACTGACAACAAATGTAGACTCTCTACGACAAATAATAAAGGGAAGCGAATCACTGTGCTGTACATTATGAATGATGCTGGTGAGGGTAGACTTATTTACGTACTACAAAAAGTATTTTTTATCCCATCTCTTAAATAAACAGTAAATGGCTTGAGCTAATTTGTCACACGAGGCCTGAGGAAAAATATTGCAGAAATTAAAATGTTCCTACTCTAAGTCCAGCATGCTTTTGTCTAATAGGTTAATGTGCTGCTGTGCTGATGCAATTCCTCTTGTTTTTTCAACATCTCACATGTACACTTTTCATGGCGAGAGGATATAGGGCCTCTTTTTCTGCTCTATGGTGCCATGAATTGCAACTAACACAATTGTGCGCTCTAATTTCGCCTTTACGAAGAGTCAGTTAGAAACATGCCTGTTTAACTATGCATGAGAAGCCTAATGAATGGCTTTAACATAGAATGTAACCTAACAACTTAAACTATTCATATTTCCGAACATCGGACATTGTTCCCAAATATCTACATTAGACCCTCTACATCTCTCTCTGTTTTGTTTTTCGCTGGCTTTGTTTTTAAGTTGCTGCATTTTGTCGCCCTCCTCCCTCCCTCCCTCCCTATCTCTCACTCTCTCACCCGCCTCCCCCCTTACCTTAGGGTGCATGGAGCCCCCATAGCAGTGTGAGCTCCCCCTTGTCCTGGTCGCCAGACCAGCCAGAGGGGTGGGACATCCTAAAGACCAGGCAGTCCTCTGGCAGCCCCGGCTGGAGCATCAGAGTGGTAAATACTGTGGCTCACCAGAGACGGCAGGGCAGCAGCTGCCCTCTGTTAGCCCTCTGTTTACCCTGGTGACACACACTCCCTGAGTGTTCCTGAATGTCACTGTGATCCGTTTTATAGACTACACTAACAATTACCGCCACCTTACAGTGAGAGGCGATTGAGAAACCAATGGCTGAGCTACTGACTTTATGAAGTGGAACTGACAGATGTGGCCATGGTGATAATGGGTCGTCCTGGCTTTGCAGTTGAATTGACAGATCAAGGGTTTGGTTTAGTAAAATATTCCAGTCTAAACAAACATTTGGGCGAAATTTTTTTTTTATTGATGAATGATTTTACACGTTTCGTCTTTATCAACCATGTCCTGCATTGCTCTATTCTTTTTTCTTTTTTTTAATGTGTCTTATTCAAAACTGCTTAAGTGGCTGTGGCAGTCGGTTGCCATGGTGACAGTGATTGTGCCTAGCAAAGCTGGGTGAGGGTTAATTTGTATGCTGTTTGCAGGGGTCCAGTCCAGGTTAAACACCATCACACTGAGTGTCTGTCAGGAGGTGCATTGGGTGGGAGGTGCCTCAGATTTGGGATCAGGGCCAAATGTGGGGTGAATGGAGAGGGATTCTGGGGCAGGTGCTGTAACGCTGGGGTAGACTTAAGTTTGACAGTCGTGATTAGGCAGACGCCTCCTGTCAGAAATGGGCCAACGCCGCCGTGGAACTCGCTTTGCTGGAACAACGGCTCAGAGGCATTTTCTCAACTCTATCATTTGCTGGCTGTCTGGCAGAAATTGTAATGGATTTCTCAAATAACAGTAATTTCCATGAATTATGAAAATGCCAAGAATCAGGTTGATTCTTTTTGAGCATTTGTATCATGTTGCAGATTTCTAAAGAGTGCCATCGCCATAGCAGTGCTAACATAGATACTTGAATGGATAAAGTATATTACTAATCGTACAGGCTACACTTGGCAGTAGCAGTTTCCATCCATACAAACATCACCACAAAGTGATGAGAGGTTCACCCCATCCAGCCTTTACATCTTGTCTACTGAGATTCAGCAAGTGCGAGAGCGAAAAAAAACTCTTGCAAACAACCAAAACCTCTATTCATTCTGTTTTTTTTGAGTGGTCATTGTCTGATCTGATTTTTTTTTTATCTGCCTCCACAGGGTCGAGGATCAGGCTTCCCTGGGAGGAGGAGGCCCAGAGGGGCTGGTCTATCAGGTAGAGCTGGACGCGGCAGGGCCAGAGGCAAGAATGGAGTCTGTCCAAGCATCAACCCTGGGGTATGTGCTATCCGCTGGATGACATCTTGACCTCTTTCGCAAATATTGGACTGTATGCAAATCAGTGTTTGTTTCCCTTCTAGCTAACGGCAAGGATAATGTATAATAAGAAGCATTAATGTTAATGACAGAGAAAACTGCTAGTTTAATTTTATGGTGAAGATTGCTTATTTCATGAGGGCTGGTTCGTCAATAAGGCCAAAGATTGACTCAGCAGTGTTAGTAATTAATCCAATATAGCATGTGTCCTATTAACTCTTGATGATGATACTGCTTATGTCATTACACTGTATTAAGTTTGTGTATTTTGTGTATTCTTTCTTGATATTCAGATTACCACAATAGAAACACAGTACCCGGTCAAGGAGGAGGAAGAGAATGCCATGCATAACACAGTGGTCATTTTCTCCAGCAATGACAGTTTCACCCTAAAACAGGTGTTTGTTTGCTTTTTTTCTTCTTAATTCTAAGAGTGTGCGGCTCATGTCTATCATTTTAAATACTGAGCCATGCATTTCTCCATTCACTTAGATCACCTGAAATTAAGTCTGTGCTTAAAGACCTCTCCCACTGGAGATCATTAATTCCTGCGAAGAGCTGTCTGCAGGAAATGCAGTGGATTATATAACACTGTATCAAACTGAAATAACATCCTTTCTGCCTTAAAACTACTGGTTGTTTACTAATTGTTTACAGAAGTAACTATGCAATTAAACAATACAGGGGGCATCTTATCACATCCAAGAATGGTTTAAGTGGAACCGGTCGGTTCTCAAAAAACTGTTCCGTCTTGTTCTCAGCCGTGGGGCTCACTCAATTATCCTGGTTACAAAAAGGTCTTAAAAGCCCAAAGTTTTCTGAAAGACTCCTGTATTCTTTTAAGCTTGCATTTGAAAGGTGCTTTTATGCAAGAATAGAATAAATCCACTGTCCTTACTTTCATTTATTTTATTTTTCTGTGAAAAGCAAATAAGGTCTTTTTTTTTGTTTTCAGGATGAAATAATGTAGACAATGGCCTTTTTATAGCGCCATTGGCAATAAATCTGCAGAACCTATTGAAACCCATGTGATAGGGTGGTGAGCTAAATGTTGGGTATCAGAAAGAAAATTGCCGCAGTTGACTAGTTTATTTGTTTGTTCTTTTTCAACACAGAAAACAATTATTTGAACTGGAAGGTTGGAATGGCAAAAGTTGGACTGCCACAGTGATATGAGATAACTCATATTGTGTTCCTTCATTTCAGGACATGTGTGTGGTGTGTGGGAGTTTTGGCCTTGGTGCAGAAGGCCGTCTTCTGGCCTGTGCTCAGTGTGGCCAGTGCTACCATCCATTCTGTGTCGGCTTAAAGGTATGTTTAACTCTTTTTTACACCACACATCGAATATACTAGATTACATAGTAGAAATACCATCCTATCACACACACACACACACACACCCTTATACAGTATAGGTGATTATAAAGGACTATCTTATCTTATGAGTGCCTCTTTGTTTCTATCAAAGATCACTAAGATTGTGCTGAGTAAAGGCTGGCGTTGTCTGGAGTGCACGGTGTGCGAGGCCTGTGGCCAGGCTACAGATCCTGGCCGCTTGCTGCTGTGTGACGATTGTGACATCAGCTATCACACCTACTGCCTGGATCCACCGCTGCAGAACGTACCCAAGGAGAGCTGGAAGTGCAAATGGTGAGTAGCTTGGTGATTGTATCGCATCTCATGTTGATTTAGAATTAAATTTGTGGTAAATTTACATTAAGATTGACACCATTACACATTAATGAACATTGTGTTGTCATGTTAAGCAACACTTTTCCACATTTCCCCTCTTCCAGATCAATAAATATCTTTATAATTTTTCTTACCCCTCTTAACTTCAAAATCATCA
Source organism: Scophthalmus maximus (assembly GCF_022379125.1). Lineage (NCBI taxonomy): Eukaryota > Metazoa > Chordata > Actinopteri > Pleuronectiformes > Scophthalmidae > Scophthalmus > Scophthalmus maximus. The sequence goes on from NC_061519.1 coordinate 17,703,166, forward strand.
GTAGAGGGGATTTACTGAATTTAAAACTTCAAACGAACAGGTAATAATTATGATAATAATAAAATCATTTTTGCAGCATGTTGACAGGTAGTGAGTAACCTGGACTCTTGCAGCTCAGTTAATCTGCGTTATCCTCTTTGAAATAACCTGTGTAGAATGACCTCTCTCATCTGTGTCTCCTGCAGGTGTGTGTCCTGTACCCAGTGTGGCGCCACCACACCGGGCCTGAGGTGTGACTGGCAGAATAATTACACCCAGTGTGCCCCCTGTGCCAGCATCCCAACGTGTCCCATTTGCCTGGTGGACTACAGTGAAGGCACCATCATCGTGCAGTGCCGCCAATGTGACAGGTGACCAGTGTTTCTACAAAAGCTGTCACTTCAAGAAGCCTTCATTCAATTTTAAAACATTTTTTTTAAAAACATAATTCACTTTTATCTAAACATCCTCTCTCCTCCCTATCCATAGATGGTTTCATGCCTCTTGTCAGGGTCTCCACTCAGAGGAAGATGTCGAGAAAGCCGCAGACAGCAGCTTTGACTGCACAATGTGCCGAGCTTTTAAGACCACTAAAGGTGGGAGTGATTTCTCTAAATGTGTTTTTTTCACACAATGTTTTTTATGTATGTGTCTACAGTGGCGTGAATAACCTCGGCCAGGATATTAGATCCTCCTGTTTCTACTGATCTTTACTAATGGCTTTTTTTTGTGCCCTGTGCTGCTGCAGTTGTGACTAAGGCCAGAGACGCCATTGAGCCTGTAGTGATGACACAGATTGTCACAAAGGCTAAAGAGATGGGTAAGTTCACAGCTTTAAAATCGATAGATTATAAGTAGGGAAGTTCCGTACAGCTGTCCGTTACTGAATGCAATGGAACTTCTTTTATTTTCTAGTTTGACAATCATAACTGAAAAATAACAAATTAATAAATCAAAGACGCTGGACTTTAAATAGCTGTTCAAGTGCAGCCACAGCTTATAGAAATAAGAGCTATAAAGTTTTAAACAGTACAGTAAAAGTGTAACAGCAACTTCAATACTAAATAAATCTAGGAATAAATAACACTTTCTTTTCAATGCTGTTTACGTGTAGCCACACAAATTTTTGGGGGATTTCCGTGAAAAGAAAATCACATTTTTATCTTGGTGAAACTAATATACTTTAAAGAAATTATATGGGATTGGTACATAGAGTCACCTACTCGCCAATCCCTGACCCAGCATTTCCAACAGGCATTTCCGATACTGGTATGGGAACATTTGCAGATATAAGTAAAAACGTAGGGTTTCTTTCTTTCTATAAGATGGTGATTTGACTTAAGTTTATTACCCTAAATGCTAATTTTACTAATCTGGTGTTTTCAGATCTGTCGAGGACCTACACCCAGGATGGTGTCTGTTTGACAGAGTCGGGGCTATGCCAGCTGCAGAGCTTGTCTGCTACAGCTTCACGGCGCAGGAAGCAAAAGCCGAAGCTGAAGCTAAAAATCATCAACCAGAACAGTGTTGCAGTGCTTCAAGCTCCTGTAGACCTCCTCTCAGAACATTCTCGTGATGAAGACATGGAGGACAACAGAGGTACTTGTTTTCTCACACAAGCTGCTGCTTTCATCTCAAGACTATTTATCAGAGACCTTCAGTATAGTGTTGACGCAGACTATCAATACTGGCTTTTCACAATTTTTATAGCTGGCTGGATTGTTGCTGTTTTTTCTTTCCATTTTTATGTTGTTCAACGCTAAACAGCTGCTCAGTTTGAACTTCAAAGCGAATCCAATTGGGCAATTAGCTCCACATTAAAAATAATGTAGCATGCATCACACTTTTTTTTTTTATGTTTTATTTACACTAAGATGGATATATTAGGTCAACTTAAAGATAGATTAATGCAGTCAAACGCTGTGTTCACACCGACGCGCGCAAGTTGGCCACTGGATCAATTGTGCTTATTCACGTTGTTCACACAACCCGCAAATATTTGCCTGTTCACCCTTCCACTTTCTCCGACAAACCTCCTCTGAACACACACAAACACACGTAAGCATGAACTGTTGAAAAGGCAGACATGAATGCAGATGGAAGAGCCGCACAAAGAAGTTGTGCTAACTGGGGCTAAAGCTAATGTCCAACTTCTAAGTCTTACGACAGTGACATAGGGAGGATTGCAACGCCAATTGGCTTTTGCACAATGCGTCATTGTAATATTTAGCTAGAGTTCAAATATTTATTTACGTTTATTCACTTCTTTGCATTGATTTTGTATGTAATCTCATCCCATGGAAAAATCTGCTTCATGGCTGGTCTGAACACACTGAAATGTAAATCTCTCCATCAGTGTGAATAACATTATTTTTTTACTACTGCGCACCCTCTGTTTAACTAACAGTAAATAATAATTGAGAAAAAAATGTCTCAAATAATTCTGGTATGAATGCCTTGAATGCCTTTACTTAGTAATAATAGAATTTGCTTATGTTATTTACCTCTGCCAAAAGTCTTTCTCAGAGTCAGAGTAAAAAAAAAAAAATCCCTAAAAAGGTAAAGAGCATGAAAAAACCTTCTAACAATGAAGCTCCTTAGTAATGGACCTGGTGAACTTAATTTCAATCAGTCTAATGTCCTGCCGCTGAGAAGAGTTCAGATAGAACTGACCCCTGCGCTGTGTCGAGGGGCCTGGCCGGGGTGCTCTCTGCTGCAGGGCTGTCACTCATCATCAATGCTCTCTCCCTCTCACAGAGGCGGAGCTCATAGATTGCGAGGCGAAGTCTGACTCGAGCCTGGAGCGAGAGCCAGCAGAAGACGACTCCAAGGGGGGCGACGGCGGCAAGAAGAGGAAGAGGAAACCGTACCGGCCGGGTAGGGCACCTGATTGAAGGAGACAGCTCCTCTGAAGCGTAAAATGGTGCAGTACATGCCCGACGCTGGAGCTCTTGCAAAGCACTGCCATCTTGCTTATGGCCTCTGATGTACACAGGGCTCTACCTAGTGTTTCTCTGTTCATGCTGAATGCAAAGGACAGTTAATAGAACCAGTTAAAACTTGAAATTTCATCTGTAAAATCACAACATGTTTATTGATATTCAATTTCTAATCTCTTCCTCAAAGGCATTGGTGGTTTCATGGTCCGCCAGAGGAGCCGTCCAGGCCAAGGTCCAGGCAAGGCCAAACGATCCCTCTGCAGAAAGGATTCCTCTGGCTCCGTGTCAGAGATTCCTTTTGGAAAGGATGAAGGTCTGTACACCGATGATGTATCCACACAACTGCATTATTGTGGTTTTAGTGATTTCATAATAACAGCTTAAAGATGCGACACAATATAGAGGAGATTATTCTGACATTTATTTAAATTTGTTGCAGGGTGGACAGAAGCACTGCCGGATATTCCTGTGGATGAGATGCTCCCTGGGCCCGAAGTCCCAGAAAAAATAAAGAAACGCTACCGAAAGAAGAAAACCAAACTGGAGGAGGCCTTCCCTGCCTATCTGCAGGTCTGTCACTTTGCAACAACACAGTGGGGATATAGAAGGATGTCAGTGTATAGTCTTTATATAACCATACAGTTTAAACTGCTTGTAAAAAACCCCAAAAACTGATTTGACTATTATTAATTAATCAATAAAAAGATGTTTCATTCTAAACATTACATAGTCTAAACAGCACATTTATCACAAAACTAAAAACATTTTTGTATTTATATTTATTTTGTTGTTATGCAAGCTTGGTATTCATATGCCTGGATTGTCTGGTCATGTCGAGTCTTATCTTTTTAAAAATGCGTTTTATTTCACCCTTGAGAAGGTTGGGAATTTGCAAGGGTTTGCCCCCCTCTGTGAGCTTCTTTGACAGAGGAACAGCTTAAAGGAAGTCATAGTAGAGGAAACTCTAGTTCTCTCTGATCATGCTTTTTAAATTCTTCCTGTCTCAGTTGTGAATTGACATACGAAAACTTAACCGGAGTTGACTTCAATGCTCCTCGGCTCTAACCACTATCTCAGTGTCATCTTGTGTTGGCCAAAACATAGATATGTGATGTGCATTAAGCCACTGGCAGCTGTCAGTGCTGCTCTTTATCCGACCCCATGGGGGGAGAGGGGGGAGGTGTCCAGTCCAACCTAAAGGTTCGACACACTGAAGCACATTTCATTAATTATTGAAATAGCAACATGTTGGGCTTTTAATGTCTTGGTGTAGCAGGGAGCTGATGCAAGTCGTTGAGGATAGTAGATGACTTGTGGGTATAAGTGACTGGGGGGGAGGACCTTAGGTGCTGCCAAAATGTGGTCAGCACAAACATGACTCTTCATTTCAGAGCTTCAATTTCACATTGGTCAGTTCTCAAGTTACCCAAGCCTGGAATTCTTCATTGTGCTCTGAACAATCTCTCTGTCCCATGGTGATGTGGGTCCCGTGACTGGTGTCATGCAAGGAAACCTGAACGTTTTTGAAGGAATGTGTCAACACTGAGAGAAGTAACCGGTGCTTTGTGTCGTCATGTTCAGGAGGCCTTCTTTGGAAAGGACCTGCTGGACAAGAGCAAGCAGAGCAGGCAGCAGGGGGTCGAATCAGGCTTACTGGAAGAAGGGCAGAGCCAAGTGGAGAGGAAGCACCCCACCACAAGCTTCCTGGACCCTTCATCAGACCCTCTGCTCAGTGCCTCAGCAACATCCCTTCCTACAAGACCTACAGTAGCCCGTACGTAAACACATAACTTTGGTACACCAGTACAAAGCATGTGATGTCTCATTGATTCAGATCTAAATATTAGATAGATATAGAGCTAAATATTATATGTGGCCAAAAACTGAGAACTGCTTGAATTAGACCAGTGCTGGAAAGGAATCAATACAAGTTTTGGAAAACCCCTGACGCAGCATGGTTATCTTATATTTATCTTTATTTTGGTCCATAACAGTGTCGTCTTTCTCTGCATTAATCTCCCCGTCATCGGCCAATGAAAGTATTAACCCATTTCATACAGAATTAAATGTTTATGATGCAGGTCCAACGACACTGACCAGTGTTCAAACCACAACTCAGATTTTCACAAAAGACAAAGTGTCAAAGGTTAATATTTGGTCTGAATCTGCAAGTCTGTACCTGCACTTCCAGTCAAAATTACTGCTTAGCCAAAGAACTGCACAGAATTGCAAGTAGTGAATAAAGTTTCATTTTTCTTTGCGAGCTCACTCCGCCTTGCCTGCCCACTCACTCTGTCACTCTTGCGCACCCAGGATATCTCTCAATTTTCACATGAAATGTCCCACGACCCTGTGCCGACCTGAACGAATGGTTGTGCAGCCAGAAAAAAAAATGCCACATGCCTGAAACAGAATAACAATATTGAATGGTGAACACGTGTGTGACATTGCTTGCCACAGCTTTTTTTTCTCTTTTCTTAAAGTATTAAGACTCGGTATGATTTTATTATGATGCTGATCGTATTATACTCCATCATTACTGTCATCCACACCACTTGTCACTGTTTGATCAGCAGGTGATTAAGATGAGATCCCACATCGTACCTGCCACCTGCATTTATGCAAACAAATTTCCACACAGCCATATGTTGCACAGCCAACCAGTGATTTACTACTAGAAAACCATTATAAATAGAGATATTTTTTTTTGCTTTAATATTTTTGCTTTGATATTCCTTACTGATTAAAATAAAATAAAAGTTAACTGGGAATTGCATCCTACTTCAGGTTATTGCATCACTGTGGTATATATCAAATCAGTGTCATGTCAGCTATAGGGTCCAATCGCTGGTTCTGTTTTTGTCTTGTTCCAAGTTTCTAAATCAAGATCATTGCTTCAACTCAAAGCAGAATATTTTCAAATGTGAACATACAGAAAGGAAATCCGAAAGTGGCCAACCTTTTTCGGTTATCAAGTTCCTGAAAAAAAAATTGCAGGTTTTTAAGTTCACAAATAAAATGCTGTGCCTTTGACAACGGTGACCTTCAGACCATTTTTCTTCTTTTTTAAATTCTATATATTTTGTATTCATTAATGCAAAGTTTGAGGCCAAATGATCCAGTTATCTGAATCACAGGCTTGAACGGCAGCATTGACTGAATTCTTGATGTTTAACATAAAGAGCATCGTTTTCCATCCATCTCAGTGAGTGTCACTTTAATTGGTTATGGAAGATCAATTTGATTTGCATGTCAGTTCTCTGTGACACATACTCTGTACTTTTTTTCTCGTGTAATCCAGAACAAATTCCAAACATGGCATCCAATAAAATGGTTCCAAATCACACTCTCAAATCCATTCAACATCGTCATCAGTTATGATTTTGTGACAGTTTGGTTTTCTTTCTTTTTTGTTTCTTCCTCTCCCCCCCCCATCTACAGAGTCGTCTGAGGAACCATTAGTTGATCTATCTGATGTTCTGAACACTGACGCAGACATCTTGGGAATGCTCGGAAAGCCAAGCAATGACTCTGGTGCGTCATATATCTCATAGGCAGTCACAGTGCTGAGAATTTATTAATAGTCACCTAGTCATGGGTATAGAAAATCTTTTCCTGCCAGTTAAGAAATTTCCTCAGACAGCAAGTTTTTTTTTTGCTTTCATCACTTAACAGATTTTCTTTTTAATTGTCACATTCTTTAACAGTACTTTTTTGCTCATCTTTGGTTTTATCTTTTATTTAATTTTTTTGCATTGTCTGAAGCGTGTTGTGCTTGTTCTGTCTTCACTATTTTTTCACTCATGTTATCTGGTTTTGGGTTCTTGTAGGTCTTGATTTTTGCCCCTTCCAGGTTGACAGCTCACCTCCTTTTGGTAAGGGTGCTATGGCCTACTAATCCTTTGCTTTAGTGCATCCTTCCTCCCTTACAGTGTGTGTCTCTATTTGAGTGTGCATGTATATAAGCTGCTTCATACTTGGCTTTTCTTAACCATTTCAAATTGTTTAAACACCCATAAAGTGCTTAGTGCTTACCTAACCCAGTGCACAGTATTCACTCAGATGTGTGTAGTGTCAGTCATTGTTTATGAGCCCCCTAAACCCATTCACTGTTGAGACAAAATAGGAGAACAAATTCACTGCTGCCTAATTGAATATGTATTCAAGATGGCAAAGAAACAAACTGACAAGGACATCCTGGTATTCAGGAAATGAGCAGTTCAGAACCAAGAAAATTAAGAGAACCAGAGACCTTGGTAAACGTCCTTTTCCTTCCTGAACATGGTGAAGGTCTTCTGTTCACAGGCCTGTAGCTGTATGAAAAAAGCACTGCCGTACCTGACCTCCGTTTTTTGTAAAACTAAATGTGTTCAGCTTAAATGCTCTCTGGGTGGATTTAATTTAGTTCTTAAACAGATTTGCTGCCATCCTGAAGTTGAAGGAAAGTTTTGTGTTGAAGACAAATCAGATTATAGAGTAGGAACAGTTGTTTGTACTGGTAGTAATGCAGCAAACTTATTGCATGATAAAAAGCAATTTAGTACCCCAATTTAATTAAATGGCTTTTCTTACAGACTGGATCTGTCTTTTAAAAATGGAAGGTTGCCATGTCCTCCTTTTTCTAAAGAGGTGTAACAGATTTTTTTAGACAAAAATTCAAGTGTTTGTGTATCTTTACTCAGAATAAGTCTGACCCGTCTGTCTCTTCACATTTCCAAAAACTCTCCATTTAAACAACACAGGCCCCCCCAGGAGCTGTAAGCATATACTGCTCAGTCTTGGTTGCATTCCACAGGTTGTTAAGACAACAAACATGTCCTCACTTCAAGCCTATATTTATGATCACGTTCTTGGTTGGGTATTTTGTCGGTTGATTTGTGTGCGTACATGTTGTGATTTTTTTGTATCTCTCTCTCTCTGTGTGTGTGTGTGTGTGTGTGTGTGTGTGTGTGTGTGTGTGTGTGTGTGTGTGTGTGTGTGTGTGTGTGTGTGTGTGTGTGTGTGTGTGTGTGTGTGTGTGTGTGTGTGTGTGTGTGTGTGTGTGTGTGTGTGTGTGTGTGTGGGTGGGTGGGTGGGTGGGTGGGTGGGTGGGTGTGTGTGTGTGTGTCCCTGTCCGTCCACAGCTGGTCTGGACATTGGGCCCCTGTCGGACAGTTCCCCAGTGGCGCCTCAGGCTGGCCGGAGGACACCTCGCACCCTCCCAGAGGAACCCCTGGACGGCATTCTCAGCCCAGAGCTGGACAAGATGGTCACTGATGGTCAGTGAGGGAGACCAGACATCCACATGCTTTCACTCATTTTACACCGTTACCACAAGACAAATAATGATCTTTTCTGTTTGTTTCCTTATTTCAGAATCAATTCTCAGCAAACTTTACAAAATTCCAGGTTTGTAATTTCATCCTCTTTTTGTAAAATTGTCAATTTTGAACCCGCTTTGTCCTGCAGTATTTAATATTACATGCTTGTGAACTTCCAATGCGGTGCTGTACCAGCACTTGGACCATTGTTCAGTATTTTCCTAAGTAATGTGTTACAGACTTGAGATATAAAGTGTGTGGGTGTTTTTTTTAAGCCAATAAATCAAAAATAAATAATCAAATTGATTCTTAATAAAGGAAATTAATGAACTGCCTTTTTGAAGATGTTTAATTCGTCCTTCTAAATCTTCCTAATTTAAATAAGTTACGTAATTTAAAAAAAATCATTACAGTTTTCGGCATCCACATTTGTAGCACAGAGGAGAAACACATTCAGGCATTTGACAAGCGTCTATCATTTTTCACTCTTGCCGTAATGGAGTGTAACTCACCCAACATTGTGCTGTCACATTCCGTTACAGAACTGGAGGGTAAGGATGTAGAGGATCTCTTCACAGCAGTCCTTAGCCCCAGCACAAGCCAACCACCTCTACCACAGGTGCCTCACCCCCAGGGTCCAGGGCCCCTCCCTGCCACACCTGGCACTAGCATGCCTCACCCGAACACAGGTACATCATTAGTCACCTTGTCATGGTCAGACATGTGGCGCTTGACTCTTTTGTTTTTGAAAATGCATGCATCTAATTCAACTCCACGATCATCTGTGTAGGGAATCCCATGTTCCCAAGGATGCCAATGATCAATGGTATGATGGGACCAAACCAACGCTTCCCTGCAAATCCAGGAACAGGCCCCTGCATCCCAGAAAATTTCTCTCCCCTTAACCGTATGCCTTTCACTGACAATCCAAGGTAACGCTTCCTTCCTTTAAACAATTCCAAGTGTGATTTTTTTTTTTCCTCCGAGGAGCCAGACTATTTTGTCCTCATGACCTCTTTTCCTTTGTTGTTACAGGGACAGAAAGTTTAATCAGATGCCTAGAGAGGCAGTTGGACAATGGACCTCCCCTGCCCATTGCCCTGGCCCTACACCCCCTGGACCTCTGCCTGAGGGGGAGACTGAAGCCATGTCAAATGCCCAAAGGAGTACACTCAAGTGGGAGAAGGAGGAGACACTTGGAGAGCTAGCCACTGTCGCACCTGTCCTGTACACCAATGTCAATTTCCCCAACCTCAAAGAGGAATACCCAGGTTGGTATATGCCTCTAAAGCTTAAGTGCATTCCCCCTTATTGTATGTTTTACTGACAAATGTTCGTGATTAATTTCTTTCTGTGTTGTCATTTGTGTTGTTTGGGTGTACCCACTGCACTGTCTCAGTCACATACCTTGTAAGCTCTGTGAGATTGTTGGCATTACAACTCCTCTCCTTTTTTCTTCTTTCAACAGACTGGTCTACAAGAGTAAAGCAAATTGCAAAACTTTGGAGGAAAGCTAGTTCACAAGATAGGGCCCCATATGTGGTAAGATTAATCATACTGTTGAATTTTCCAACTTCCTTCAACTGTCTTGAAGCCCCAACACTTTGAACCATGCCAGACATGAAACTGTCACTACTATTTGCATTGCCATATTAGTATGCAGTAAGCAGACTCCTGTATCGCATCTGGCCTCTTGCCTCTTGCCAATGCAATTTGAAATCCGTCCATTCACAGATGAACTAATTAACATAGGAAACTCTGCTCAGTGCTAGAACTCACTATGGTCTTTGTAATTAAGTTCACTGGAAGTAATTTTGTCTGGCAGATGCATAGACCTAGACTAGATTTAACAATATAAGTGATTTTTAATTTTTAATTCGATTTCTCAGTACCACACTTATTAGAGAATAAGGCTTCATCATGCTTTCTCAAATATTGTATGTTTTAATTAATGTTTATCCTTGTCTGATGCGTATTTTGCAATTGTAATTTATTTGCTGTTTAGCAAAAGGCCAGAGATAACCGAGCAGCCCTGCGCATCAACAAAGTCCAGATGTCGAATGAGACGGGGAAGAGGCATCATCCACAGCAACAGCCCCCTGAGGTGTTTGATCCCAACATACCACTAGACACAGAACTGCTGTTTAAAGACCCTTTGAAACCAAAAGAGTCAGAGCATGAACAAGAGTGGAAGTTTAGACAGGTAAGATTGTATGCAATGCAGTCAGCGTATGCAGCGGCAGGTCCACTTAATATTAAGACAGCTAAGAAGTGGTGGTTTTGTAAAGCTCCCTAAACAACTTCACTATCCTCCACATTAACCCTGATGACATTGGTGGTTAGTAGGTGCAGTTCATTTTTGGCATAAGACTGATATTTGCTGCATCCCTCCTGATGTCTAATTCCAGTTTTCAATGTGCCCTTCCAACAGCAAATGAGGCAGAAAAGCAAGCAGCAAGCCAAGATTGAAGCTACTCAGAAATTGGAGCAAGTTAAGAATGAGCAACTCCAGCAACAGCAGCAACAGCAGCAGACAAACAGCCAGTCAGATGGAGATGGCAACACGAGTGGGAACCAGAGCCCAGCCTCCCTGGGCAGCAATGGCAGCATGTCCCCAATGCAGCAGCTCAACTCTAAAGACGCCTTTGCTAGGCCACAGCTACCAGGGACACCTACTTTAGGCCCTCCGGAGGATGTGTTCTTAAGACCCCCTCCTCCCCCTCCATCTGGCCCTTCCTCCCAACCTCAGTCGCCACAGGTATTCTCACCAGGTTCCTCTGGTTCCAGACCCTCCTCTCCGTGGGACCCATACGCTAAGATGGTCGGAACACCAAGACCACCAACTCTTGGGCCAAATGCATGTCGCAGAATAGCAGTGGAATCTGGTAAATCCCCCACTTCCCTGATGGAGCAGCAGGACAGGGGCCGTCCCTCTCCCGCTCATGAATCTTTTGGCTCTCCAACATCCATGAGCAGTGATCCGTATGCAAAACCTCCTGACACCCCAAGGCCAACTGGGGAAATGGATCCTTTTTTGAAACCCATGGGTCCACCGAGGGCCAGTCAGGTTGCCCAGGGGAGACCCCCAATGGGTTCTCCGGGAAGGGAATCCTACTCGCGGCCCATGATAAGAAACGAGGCTTATCAGCGCATGGCCCAGAACAGGATGATTTTGTCTGACCCTTATTCAAGGCCTTTACTAGCACCAATCCCAGGAAGTAATGAGTCAGGCTCAGTCCCTCTGTTCAAAACACCTATGCCCCCTCCTCAGGCACAGGATCCCTTCAGTCGACCAGGTCCTCATCATTCTGACAGGTTCTCCCAGAATCAGCAGAATGACCCTTTTGCTCAGCCTCCGCATACCCCAAGACCATCTGGGAATGACAACTTCACCAGTCCTCCTAGAATGGGCCAGCATCACCCTCAGGGGCACTCCTTTGCTCAGCCAGGACCAATGACTCAAATGTCTAGGAATCCTTATGCTCATGCACCTTCAACTCCAAGGCCTGACCACTTTACATATGACCCCTTTGCCCAACCCTCTGGTCCCAACAAGCCAGCTACCGATCCTTTCTCTCAGCCTACAGTGAGCCAACGATCCATCAATGAACCCAGCGCTCAACCTCGTCCATATTTTGAGTCCTATGCCCGACCTCCTGGCACCCCACGTCCACATGACAACTATGGTCAGCCATCAAACAACCCTAGCCCATCCTCAGACCCTTACTCACAGGCTCCTGCTACTCCACGCCCTGGGGGGATGAACCAGTTCACTCATCAGTCACACCCTGGACAGAGGATGTCACCTTCCCACTCAGTAGACCCTTATGCTCAGCCACCAGGTACTCCACGGCCCTCAGTGGGAGATAGATTTTCCAAGTCCCCAGGCAGCCAGAGGGGGCCAATGGAGTCATTTACTAGTACACCATCAAGACCAGGAAGTAACGACATGTTTCATCAGCCTGGGGCCCCCAGGCCAATGCTTAATGACCCTTACGCTCAGCCTCCAGGGACCCCGCGGCCTGGTTTCCATCCTCCCCAAGGCAGGCTTCCGGAGCCCTTCGCTCATCCGGGCTCACAAACACCAAAACACCCAAGTATGTCTGAAGATGGATTTACTCAGTCACCTTCCAGAAGACTCACTCAGACACCTGGCCATGACCCATTTGAACAAGCTCCCATGACCCCTCATCCACATTTGACAGAGAAAATGGATATGAAAGATCAGTCAGGTATTGGTAGCAATGGAACTATCCCTCAAGACCAAGGCCAACTGTCTAACAACCCACAAATGCCCGGTGTGTCTTCTGATGCTCAGGGTGTTGCTCTTGCTGAGAGTGAGGAAAGACTCAGACAGGTACATGAATACTGTTTCTATTCTATTCTTTTTATTCATACATGACTCTTGCTTTATCCACTGATGTTTCACTTACTTAAGATCAATTCCTAACTGTGTCTATAAATTGTCGTTGTTGTTGTTGTTCATTTGATCATATTTTTGTTTATATAACTTTTCACTCACCAAAATCTTCAGAGGTGTTTATTGTCCTATGTTAATTAACGTAACGTAACGTAAGCAAACGATTACCATTATCCCATTTTATCTGTCAAGCATTTATTTGAAAAGTAGTAAAACCAAAAGTAAAAATGGCTGAAAGATTAGGGAATGACTTTTAACAATTTTCTTTTTCAAATAAATAAGGTAAAATAAGGGGGTTTGTAACAACCTCTCTGATCGAGGTTCCAGAATTGAATTTGGCTTTTTTTCTCATAAAAACCCACACATAACACATTTATTCAAATATATACAAAAAACAAACAATTCAGTCAACCCGATATAAAAAATGAATGTGCAGAAACACTAAATGAAACAAACTATAAACAGTAAAACACACTTACCCTATACAGAGTTATATATAAAGAGCACCATATGCTGATCTTTAATGTAATTCATTGTATGTTTAATTCCTACATCACAAGATGTTAGATATAGGAAATGAAATGTATTTGTGGAATTAAAAGTAAGCAATTGCAGTCAACTTAAAAAGGCTGTTTGCTTGTTTTTGTCTGTTGCAGAGACAAAGAATTAGAGAACTAATCCTGAAGCAGCAGCAACAGAGGAGTGCGATTCGACAGGAGAGGGGCCCTCAGGAGCCCGCTGGTATCATAAACCCTGGAGCACAGCGACCCTGGCCTCAGGAGGGCCATGGGCAACAGGGGGAAATGTTCAACCGACCTCCTCCACCTTATCCAGGACAAGGACCCATGAGAGGGCCAATGAGGTTTCCTGGACCTTTTCCAGGGGATCAGCGTGTCTCTTTCCCTAATGAGGGACAAATCCTTCGGGGCCCTCATCCTGGGGATCCTAATTTGAGACATCAGGGACCAAGGTTTGTGATACAATGTTGATGTTTTTATATCACTTGTTTTTTTTAATATTCTGCTATTTATAACTTGGTACTGCACAGATCTAACAATGCCATTTCTCTTTTGTGCTTATGCTATTTTAGGTTTGCATTTCCACCCGGGGTTCTGGGACCACATGGGCCCCAAGAGTTCTTTCCCCGGGGACAACACCCAATGCAGGATGTCCCACCTCAAATGAGACGCTCCATGTCTTTAGAAATGGCAAAGAGTATGGGAGGCAACCCCATGGGGCTACCCCAACACTTCCCACCACGTGGTATGCCAGTGCAACAGCACAATATAATGGGCCAGCCTTTCATTGAGTTGCGTCACAGAGCAGCAGAAAACAGGCCACGGATGCCATTTCCACCAGGTGCCATGCAAGGGAGCAACATTGATCCCAACTTGCAGGTTCAAAGGCAAGCAGGCTTTCCAGGAGCACCCGATTCCAGGTTCCCCTTCAATCATGGGTTCAGGATGATGGACCCCATGAACAGCCAGACTGGCCATTTACAAATATCTGCCAGCATGGATAATCTTCATCAGCAGGCACAAATGTCAGGAAACAACATCATACTCAAACAGTCTCCTTTGATGAGATCCATGAGCCAGCCTGCCTCAAATGAGACCCAGAACATGGCAGCATCAATGGCCCTGACTGCACCCCCTGCTGGGCAGACTGAGACTGTCTCGGTGTCCAGCAGTGAAGCGGTGGAGGAGAAACTGGATGCAGAGGAATCTGCGGTCAAAGATCTTGAGGATGTGGAGGTGAAAGATTTAGTGGATGCTGACTTGGAAAACCTAAATTTGGATCCTGAGGATGGTAAAGACCTAGACCTGGAGACAAATGACTTGCACCTTGATGACTTCCTAACATCTGGGAAATTTGATATCATTGCCTATACGGACCCTGACCTAGATGACATCAAGAAAGACATGTTTAACGAGGAACTGGATCTCAGTGATCCTATGGATGATAATGCTGACGCCACGGACATTAACAAAAGCTTGAGCACTGAAACTGAGGCTTCATCCAGTTCAGCATCTGTACTGGCAAAGTCAGAGGCCTCAGGTGAGCAGTCTTCTACTCACGTCAAGCTAGAAGCCCCTGGGAATCAGGACTCTGCTTCTTTTGCACCGGGGAAAGAAATAAAAACAGAGGTCAAAGACTGCCAGAAAGCACACGAGGTGATCGACCAGCAAGCTGCTGGAAACACCTTAACCTCAAACCAGCAGGGAGTGCTCTCTGACTCCACCCCAGTCCTTTCTAGTTTACTCATTAAGCAGCAGCCTGAGGAGCAGTCATTAAATCCAATCGGTGAATCTGTCAGTCATGGAGGTAACCTCATGCCCCAGCAGAACCAAGTCACTGACACTCAGCATACCTCTGGACTTACAATGAGTCAAACAATATCCGACGACACCACTGCAGGAGAAGCTTCTATGGCTGGCTTCGGAGCAGACCACCAGGTGGGGCTACCCGCTGGAGTGGACCCGAGTTGTCTGACTCAGGCCCAGCAGGCAGCGTTGAACCACGCACTTAGTCAGCAACCGCGTCCTCTTCTGCTGGAAGAGCAGCCACTCCTGTTGCAGGACCTGCTAGACCAGGAGAGGCAGGAGCAACAGCAGCAGAGGCAGATGCAAGCCATGATACGACAGCGTTCCAGCGACACCTTCTTCCCCAACATTGGTAAAGTATTTAGGACAGAACATCTAGATATCAGTATAGGTTCACGTTTGAGAGTATCACTCTTTTTGTGATTATTTCTGACACTGCATTTTTCGTTGTTTACAGATTTTGATGCCATCACTGACCCCATCATGAAAGCCAAAATGGTTGCCCTGAAAGGCATCAACAAAGTCATGGTTCAGAACAACATGGGAATTACCCCAATGGCCATGAACAGGTGAAAAGATCACTTTGAATTTCTTGTATAGAAAAAGCAATACTGATCTAAAGCAATGCCAATGTAGTAACTGAGCCACTTGGATATTGTGTCACTGTTGGAAGGATCGAAGAATTTCAGCTGTGATTGATTGAATTAATAAATGGTGCGTGGCTGTGGTTTTGCTGTATTTTAGATTTCCGCCTGGTCCTGTACCACCTTGTCCCGAAAGTACACCTGTTCCTCCGCAAGCTGTTGGACAGGTAAGGATGAAACTGTTATTTTTCATACATGTTATTTAAATTTATATAATGTAAAATATCAAAGTTGTAATTACATAACAACAAACGTTGCTTTCAGGATGGCAAATTGACACAAGTAACAAGACTGAATCCTCCAAACTTTGGACCAGGATTTGTCAGTAAGTTCTGTAAATGTTTATTTCTGCATTTTAAACTTTTTTGGTTACAACGTTTTGTCAGAACTAAAAAAGTTAAGATGTTGTGGGTTTTTTTTATGCTTTCCAGATTGCTAACAAAAGATCCTTTTTCTTCTTTCAGACAATGCTCAGAGGGCTCAGTATGAGGAGTGGCTCCAGGAGACTCAGCAACTACTTCAAATGCAGCAGAAGTTTCTGGAAGAGAAGATCGGCGCCCACAGAAAGTCTAAGAAAGCCCTGTCTGCCAAGCAGAGAACAGCTAAGAAGGCAGGCAGAGAGTTCCCCGAGGAGGATGCTGAGCAGCTCAAACATGTCACAGAGCAGCAGGGTGTAGTGCAGAAACAACTGGAGCAGGTAAATGCTCGGCCTGTCACGCTCCACCATTGAATTCTGTCACAGTCCTAACTATTCCACCCAATGGCCAACCTAAACGTTGTTTGTATTACCTCCTATGAGCAGGGTTTAATCTGTGAAGTAGGGATTAGCAAATGTGGGTCAAATATGGCATTCTGCCAGAAGTTTTTTCCCTAATGTGGGAGCAAAACACCAGGCCACAAACCCAGTATGGTTTGTGTTTGGTGATAAAATAAGATGCAGCAGAAAAGAAAAACATCTTATTGTTTTTCTATTATTAACAATTGAATCACTATTAATTAACAAAGACATTTGAAGCTCACAGACGAAGTGACAATATGGTAATGATAATATAAAATTTCCTTATAGCAAGTTGCATAGCAACAACACGCTGCCATCAGTGGGTAACATGATGATAGGATTAACACAAAAGATTTATGAGAGACACTCTTCTGTTGATTCTCCTCTTTTATTTATTTATTTTAGACATTTTAGACCCCTTTTTTTCTCCACGAGTAGTTTGAACGCATCTTCCCTCGGAACTAATCAATATTAAAGAATTAACTAGTTAGTCGTATTGATAAACATGTCTAATGTTGCTCCGATCAGGATCATTGTGGCTTGAAGCACTATTTCAGAACTTCAATCACATTTTATGTGAATATGTCTTATGTTTTTTTCCAGATCCGCAAGCAGCAGAAGGAGCACGCCGAACTTATAGAGGAGTACAGAGTGAAACACCAGCAAAACAATATGACGCCCATAATTCCTGGGATGCACCCCATGCCAGGCCCTGCAGGCATGGTCCCCAGTGGACCAGCAATGGTTCAGCCTCCCATGAACCCTATGATGCAGATGCCACTTCACCCTGGCCAGACAAATGCACCTCCACGTATGCCCAACCCACCGCCTGGCTGGCATCCAGGGGCTCCTATGCCCATGGGCGGACCAGGCATGCCACCCATAATACCCCCCCAGTTACCTGTGGGAAATCCAGGCCCGCCCCATCAGATGTCAATGGGTACCATGCCCCAGAACATGCCCCAGCACCCACAAATGCCAGTGGAGCCCCAAGCTGCACCAGCTCCACCAGGTGGCGTAAAACCCATGCAGGCAGGCGGTGTGAAGTTTGATGACAACAACCCATTCAGTGAAGGCTTCCAGGAGCGGGAGAGGAGGGAGAGGCTTAGGGAGCAGCAGGAGAGACAGCGGGTGCAGCTCATGCAGGAAGTTGAACGACAGAGAGCCTTGAAACATCGTATGGAAATGGAGCAGCAAGGGATGATGGGGCCAGATGGGAGCATGGCACCACTTGCACAGATGCCATTTTTTAATGCAGAGCTGCCACAAGACTTCATGCAGCCTCAGCGGCCGCCTCTACAGCAGCAGCCTCTAGGACCAGTGTTTCCCCAGCAGCAGGGCACGCAGCCTGGAATGGGCTCACCACCTGGAACATTTATGCAAGGTGAAAGGAGGCCCTTGATGGGCAATGGGATGATGCCTCCGGATATGGGACCTGGTTTTGGACCTGATAATCTTGCCCTTCAAGCACCTAACTTTCCCCAGGGTCAGTTGAGACCTCGTCAGTTCAGTGGCCCAGGGATGATGCTTCAGATGCCAGGTGAGGGTCTGCCATTTGACTCGGCTACACCTCTACCATCTAACTTTCCCGGGTCAGGTCAGTCCCTTATCCAACTCTACTCCAACATCATCCCGGATGAGAAAGGGAAAAAGAAGAGGAGCCGCAAAAAGAAGAAAGATGATGACGCAGATTCAGTCAAGACGCCTTCAACTCCACACTCTGACCTAACGGCCCCTCTCACACCATGCGTCTCAGACACTTCATCAACTCCAACCAGAAACACCCATCTCTTCGGAGACCAGGACTTGTCAAGGTCCCCATTACTGGGATCCTCCACCCCAAGTCACTCAGAGCTGGAAAGACAGCTTTCTGGAGGACAGTCTGGACAGCTAGGTCTCTCATCAGACTCGGCAAGGGCACAGGCACAGGAGCATGACAGGATTCTCAACAACATAAAGCTGGAGCAGACTGAGGCCAGCGAATGTCACGGACCCATCGGCTCAGAAATGAGTTCTGTGAAGGTGGAGGGTAGTAAAGGGAGCATGTCTCCCTTCCCTGCAGGGCAAAGTCCAAACAAGGGTGAGGCGGGCAATGAGCTGCTCAAACACCTTCTGAAGAACAAGAGTACACCTCCACCTGGATTGCCGCAGCAGAGGTCGGAGGAGAGCCTGCGCTTAGAGGAAGAAGAGCATGCAGACTGCAAAAGCCTGCTGAGGCAAAGCTCCATGGACAGCAATGGGGTCAGTCACTGTGTTAGTCATACAGTTATATAGTGCTTAGGGGATGATAAACATAGGGAGTCATAGAAGGGCTGTGATTCAGATGGGTTTCAGGTTATTTTTAAATTGCTTTGAATCATAGCTATCCGTTTTGCGTGTGAAAGCCGTAATACTTCTCAGGTAATTTGAAGTGTGTTTGTGCCTTTTTTTTAATGCAGCAGCATCTTTTTTTCCAGGCGTACTCGGATGGCGCCCATGACTTTCCCGGACCTCTGGTCCCTGAGCAAGAAAAAAAGAAAGGGAGGAACAAGAGAGCACCAAAAGGAGGAGAGAAGCCTGCCTCTCGCTACAAGAAGAGAAAGAAGGAAGGAGATGAGAGGCAACTGATGCACTCAGGTGCCGACACTGTCATGACCCAAATCAAACAGGTAAGATTTTAATTTTTCCACCTTATCTCCTTCTCCTCACACAAAGCTTTATTCTGAATTTTACAATATTAATTACCGCTAGAAAAGAGAATCGTCTCTATCAAGTGAACAGACACTAATTTTTGGGTACCAGCACATTACTGATGAGTGGCCTGCTTATTTTATGAAACAATAATCTGTATACTTGTTCGTGATATTGTAAAGTAATAAACAGAAAGGGGTAAACCGAAAATTGAACTGCTTGCTGGTCATCTAAACAGGGCAATGTTAACACACTCTGGAGACAAAAAACAAAGCAAGTTATCATTTCATCAAAGATTAGTGATGCTGCGAATATTCGGTTGATCATTAATTTGGTCTATATACTATGTTGTGTCTTGTTATTCTTAGTTTGGTTTTTATTATTCTTTTATTTATGTATATATATGTATATGTATTTATGTAAATTTGTATACACAGTGTATTATATTATTTTGTTTGGTGTTTCCATGTGATTGTTTGTGCAAGAACATCCATGGCAATCAAAATCTGATTTTACTTTATATCTGACAGCAGCTCTCCCTGCTGCCCCTCATGGAGCCTCTGATTGGGGTCAACTTTGCCCATTTCGCTCCCTATGGCAGCGGCCAGCTCAACGGAGAGAACCTCTTATCTGGTACTTTTGGCAGCGCTTCACTCGATGGGGTCTCCGACTATTATTCCCAACTGGCCTACAAGGTGCTTACCTGCTTACTTTACTATGTTTAAACAGAGTGATGTGTGTCTGCAGCATGGTGTACTGATATTGCGTTGGTGTTGATTCCCACAGCAGAGTAACCTGAGTAATCCCCCGACACCACCGGCATCTCTTCCTCCCACCCCACCACCCGTGAACAGACAGAAAATGATCAACGGATTTGCCACAACAGAAGAACTGGCGAGCAAAGCTGCTGCTATGGGTAAGATTACACGATTGTGACCCTTACTATCACATTAGTGATTATGGGTATAGAACAATTTACAATAAAAAATTTAGTGGGGGTGTTCCACAAAAAGTCCGGAGCAACATTTGCGTTCTCATACACAGCCCCTCCGGAAATGTCCAGACTTGAGTGCATGTCTAAAGCAGCGTATCTTGTAATATACAATTGTTACAGGAAATCAGAAAGCAGATAATGGTTTATTTCCACCGCTACACTCATAAAGACATTGTGCTCCTGTCTCATACAGTGTCCAAAGGCCTGGTCCCTAAGCCGCTGCATGTCCCGTTTAGAACTGAGGAAGATCTACTAGCCCGGGCCATCGCGCAGGGACCCAAAACTGTGGACGTTCCAGCCTCCCTCCCGACCCCTCCACACAACAACCAGGAGGAGCTCAGGTAACAAATAAATGAATCATTCTTTCAAAGAATGAAATCGTTAATATCATCTCTCGTAACATGTGTATACATGATGATTAATCCTACAGAATTTTGTTATGATGACAAGGTTTCGACAAAGGTGGTTCAATTTTTCTTTTTCTTTTTCATAGTAACAGAGGACAGGAGCCTTGCAAAGACCGCGACACACCTGACAGTTTTGTTCCATCCTCATCTCCCGAGAGTGTGGTTGGCATGGAGATCAGTCGCTTCCCAGACCTGTCTCTGGTGAAGGAAGAGCCACTGTCCCCCTGCCTGTCTCCTGTCCTCCCCATGCTCCCTGCACCTGATGGGAAAGGTAAATACACACTCCACTTTAATTACAGAAAATGTAATCATAATTCTTTGGATGGGTTTGTGTATGCAACTAAAACACACAATACCAGAAATGCCTTAACAGGTATGAATGTCATCCTTTTCTATCTTCAAGGGTCAGAGATCAAACTCCAAGATATCAAGACTGAGCCGTCTGCGATGTTCTTCGGCTCCCCTTTTGGCCCTGTGTCTTATGACTCCAAACAAAGGCTGGTGTCTGTAGCTATCACACTGAGACCAACTGCAGCCGAGGTAAGAATACTGAACTTCACTGTGACTTCACCGGGATTCAGCATAGAATTAGTTTGACTTTTAGTTCATTGTACTGTAAATCTGAAACGTTGAATCAATCTGGGGCAAATCATTTTCTTTACAAGTATGTTTTTGTTAAGCAGAATAAACGTTTTTTAAGAATTTTAAGTGGTTAACCTGCATTGTAAAACAAAAATACTTCAGTATTGCGGACAACAAGTCAAACGTTGAGTCTTCCTGAAACTGTCCATGTTATTTCCCTCAGAACATCACAGGTGTAGTAGCAGCCATTTCAGACCTACTGTGTGTGAAGATCCCCAGCAGTTATGAGGTCAGCAGCACCCCAGACAGGGGGCCACTATCTATGCTCAGTGGTCCAAGAGTGGGCCCCCATGGCATGGAGCCTCGGCCTCCCATGCTCTTTCATGGACAAGGAGACAATGGAGGGTTTCATGGGCGTCCGGGACAGATGATAAGACCCGGTGGAGTGCAGGGGATGATGCAACAGCAGCAGGCACACCATTTCCGCTTCCACCCCAACAGCCCAGGTGAGGGATTAAACCTAAATGAGACAGGATTATCTGCAATGCAACCTTTAGTCAAAATGTCATGTCTGGTTTAAAAACGAACATGATGACTTCCTGTTTGAAAAGCACAAAGCAAATACGTAATTGTATGCCCAGGTGCTGAACGGCATCCTCATTGATTTCAGAAACCTCTAATAGTGATTATGACGACAAACTCCTTCTTATTGCCGTCAAAACTCTAGTAACAGACCTCATGAGTGTCGTCAGCACAGAAGCTTGTAGATAAGAAATTCGTTAAAAGGCTTTTACTGCTGTAAAAGCTAATGTTTGTTTGCTTTGTTAAGTGTCACACCTCACACCAGGTTTACAATCACAGAATGTATTTACATTTTACACTTGCTTTCTGTTGCGTCAGGTGCTGCTGTAGCTCGAGGACCTGACCAGAAGACCGCGGCCAGCCCCGGGTGTAAACCACAGTGGTGCTGCCACTGTAAGGTGGTGGTTCTGGGAAATGGAGTACAGAAATCCATCAAGGACATCACTGCACACATGAAGGTAACAAATCAAATGGGCTTTAAGTTCTCCTCAGGGTCACTGGGTGATATAATGAGTCAGTAGAGGACCTATAACTGGAGCATTTTAGATGTTTTAAGTGCGAGAACATTGTGGTTGATTGTAGTTAGGGAAATCCGCTACTCTGTTTCTTACTGAAAGATCAATTGACAGTCAACAATATTCTCACATCATGGCCAAAAAGCTCTTCAACCAAACTAGGATCTAATAAAGTACAACATGTTTCAAATATACATTGAATATATATAGTGCCAGTTTATAAAAGCTCATATCTGCCAAACAATTATAGATCATTTTGTTATTGATTCCCCATTGGGGTTGGACTTGTTGAGCTATGACTGCATGGCCAAACCTTTATCCTAAAGGATATTATGTACTTTCAGCCTGAAGGGCCACACACATCAATATTTATTCTTACACATACAGTACCGTGGTAATACTGCCTGTGTACTCTAATTATGTAAATCCTGCCGCCTGGAGTTTAACCCACTAATTGATACAAAATGGATTCAGCAGCATATCCCACCACGCCAGTCTTGAGATTATTAATTTTATTTTTAAATGTTATATGCTTTTGATGTTTATTTCATAACTCTTAACGTCAGTTGAACTTAAGCGGTTCACATTGGTCAGGCTTTGATTTAATACCTCATTCCTTATTCAGCCTTTTAAAGCTCAGACCCTTTTTCTCTCACTAGGAATCTGGCGGCCGTTTAAAATCTGAAGAAGACTTGGTCTTCTGCAGTCACAGCTGCTTCCTTCTCTACTGTTCCTCCTCATCACCACTGCAGTCTAGATCAGCCACAGAAACTAAGGTTTGTACCAGCGTAACACATGCAGACGCACTACGGTGAATGTAAATAACATGCAGTTGTGGTGACTGTTTTGTGTTTTGCTGGTTGTCATTGCTCTTTTCCCTTGATTTCAGGATTCGGTCTCCCTCCTCCCAGCATCTGAGCAAACCGAGAGCCTCTCGAAAGCTCAGCACCAGTATAGTAACAACATGTCATCGCTGGATGTTCATTGCCTTGCACAGCTTCAGCCCAAGCAGTCTCCCCCCTCTACCCCACCTATCCCCTTCCCCATAGCAGGTGCGACCCCAAAGATGGAGACAAAGTCTGACGCCATCAAAGTGACCGTGAAGCTGAAGGCACGGCCAAGGTCCCATGACAGCTGGAACCAGGGAAAAAGACAGAAAGGACTCCGCTGGAGGAAGTGGACTGTCCAGATCGTGGTGCCAAGAGGGAATTCCCAACTCCCAGATGAGGATAAGATTGATGACCTTCTTAAGAAACTTGGAGCCTCCTTGCGCCCTCCGACCTCGCTCCATGACCAGAGACGTTGCTGCTTCTGCCACCAGTTTGGAGATGGGATCACTGATGGCCCTGCTAGGCTGCTCAATCTTGACCTTGATGTATGGGTTCACCTAAACTGTGCTCTGTGGTCGACTGAGGTGTATGAAACCCAGGCTGGCGCCCTTATCAATGTGGAGCTTGCGCTGCGTCGAGGACAAACGGTACGCTGCGCCTACTGCCAGCAGACTGGAGCCACCAGTGGCTGCCACCGCCTACGTTGCACCAATGTCTACCATTTCACCTGTGCTCTGCAAGCTCAGTGCACCTTCTTCAAGGACAAGACCATGCTGTGTCATGCCCACAGGCCTCGGGGAACAGCAGGACAAGCATTGGAGCACGAGCTGCGCTGCTTCGCTGTCTTCCGACGTGTCTACGTCCAAAGAGATGAAGTGCGTCAGATTGCCAGTGCGGTGCAGCGCCCCGAGCTGGGCTACACCTTTCGGGTCGGCAGCCTGGTGCTGCATGCAATGGGCCAACTGACTCCTCTACAAATGGCAGCTTTCCATTCCCCTACAGCCATCTTTCCAATCGGGTATGAGGCTTGCCGCATTTACTGGAGCATGCGCCATGGCAACCACCGTTGCCGTTACGTTTGTTCTGTTGAAGACAGCGAGGGACTGCCAGAGTTTACCATCAGAGTCATTGAACAGGGCTACAAAGACCTGGTCCTCTCTGATGCCTCTGCTAAAGGTTTGTCCTCTCTGACATTCCTGACAGAGTCCAGAAATATATTGTGTGTTCCAGAGTATAGTCTTTAACCATAATGTGTGCTTGTCTCACTGTGAATAGGAGTGTGGGATAAGGTTCTGGGTCCTGTTGCTGACCAAAGAACTGAATCCGGCACTCTGAAGCTGTTCCCTGTTTACCTGAAGGGAGAGGACCTGTTTGGGCTCACAGTCCCCGCAGTTACCAAAATCACTGAATCGGTTTGTAGCTGCTTTTTGTGATTTTTTTTACTCATGTCAAAAAATGTCATTTAAATAAATGTACAGATCATATTCTGTTGAGACTGCAGCATAGAAGTAATTTTCATCTGTTTTATCAGCTCCCTGGAGTGGAGGCGTGTGACAGGTACTCTTTCCGTTATGGACGTAACCCTCTTGTGGAGTTGCCTCTCCTGTTCAATCCAGCTGGCAGTGCCCGAGCCCAGCCAAGGACAAGCTCCCCCTACATTTCACTGATCATCAGGTACCGTTGCATGAAATCTAAATCAGTTGTGGTCATAAGATGATTCACAGCAGCTCCCCAATTCATAATCTCTAAAGATATTGAGTCATTATTTTATATACTCTAATTTTAATGCTTTCCCCCTTTTCAAAATAAAGGCCACAACCACAGGCTTTATCCAGCGGCAATGCCAGGTCTAACCAGAATGTGGCCCAAGGAGAAGGTGGCGCCCCCCATAGCAAGCCTCCAGTAGTGCACCCCAGGTCCTCTCAGTACCGCTGGATGAAGAGTGAGTGGAGAGCCAATGTCTATCTTGCCCGCTCCCGCATCCAGGTGAGTCTTAAAACTAATATGAATTTAAATGTCATAGCTGTGATGGAACAAGACTAATGCTCCTGGACTCCAGTGAACAAAATGAATTGCTGCATATGTAATGTATTGACAGGGCTTGGGGCTGTTTGCTGCGAGAGACATTGAAAAACAAACTATGGTGATTGAGTATAATGGAACCATCCTCCGAAATGAGGTTGCCATCAGGAAGGAGAAGATCTATAGATCTCAGGTAATACATTTGTGCAAAAGAAAAAAAATTATTTTGAGCCATATTAATTTAGTTGTAAGTTTCTTTTGCCTGAAAGTAAATTCTCTCTCTTTTATAGAACCGAGAAGTGTTCATGTTCCGCATCGACAGTGAGCATGTTGTTGATGCCACTCGAACTGGAGGGCTCGCAAGGTAAAATGTCATTCCATGTGCATTGACTGTGTTCATGTGACCTTTAGCCTATTGATGCTACATGCAAAATCTTTCTTTGTGTAAAATGTGATTGCAATTTTTATGTTCTTGCCCAAATGTTGCCAGAAGACATGCATGTAATAAACAAATGATCAGGTATTTAAACTTGGAAACGTGTTTACGAGGAAGGCTTGAGGTTTCTGTTAACTCACTTATCTCCTGGGCACTAAGCACACATTCCTTTATCGGTGACAGGCTGTGATATTAATGAGTGTGTGCAGGATAAGTCTTTCATGGTCCTGCAGCTCTAACTGGCACAGTGCTCACATATTAAAAGAACTGGATATTGTTTTCCAAGATTCATTCTGCTATGCCAATATTGCCTCAGTCCAGTGGCATAAGTGGAGCCACAAATTGAAAATATTTTTCTTTCATTGTTTTCATTAAACGAAACGGCTTATGTCATCCTTGAATTTGCATAAACGTGACAGAGATTTTGAAGCTGTTTTTTTATTGGAATATAAAAATGGCATCAAATCTGTATTTTGAAGGGAGATAAAATCATGTACATCTGTTTAAACACCTGATTTAAGTTCAGAACATATATTTTTTACCGTTTTCGATAATTTTTGTTGTAAAATGAACATATAGCTTCTTATTACTTTTGTGTGATATGAAATAAATCTCTTTGTTTTTCTCCTACAGATATATCAACCACTCTTGTGCCCCGAACTGTGTCGCTGAGGTGGTTACATTCGAAAGGGGTTATAAAATAATCATCAGCTGCATTCGCAGAATTGAAAAAGGAGAAGAGGTGAGTGTCCTTTGGTTTAAATACGCTAAGTGCGTTGGTTTCAAAAATGTGCAACTGTGATACTGAGAACCACTGGTTGTTCTGTCCTCGCTCTCCAGCTTTATTTCGACTACCAGTTTGACACCGCGGAGGGTCAGCACAACATTGCCTGCCACTGTGGAGCTCCCGAGTGCAGGAAGTGGATAAACTAAAGACAACAAACCTTAAACGCATTCCATGCTATGGTGTGTGGATGCTGTGATCTCTGCACAGAGAACAAAAAAAGGCTTCACATTAAAGTCATTTTTATGAATGAGCAGAAGCCCTGAACCCCCTCGGAGGAGAAGAATGAATTGACTTGTTGGTTCATCAAGGTAATGGGGGGGGGAGCACGGGTGGAGGAAGGGAAAATGTAACACAGTAGCAGGATGTGACTTGTGCCATATGTGAGGGGCTCTGTTGTATGAGACGCCCCTGTCTGTATCTGTGCGTTTGTTTGGTGTACATGGGGTGCGGAATCCACCAGCGAATGAGAAAGCACTGTGCAGGGTGCGGCCTTATTGCTTACTAAGGGCAGGCCCTTTTGTTTCATACTGTTAATGTATACCGTATGACTAAATGTAGACATCACTGAATGAGGAATGTACAGCAATGAATACTGCGAAGGGAATATTAACTTGCACTAAAAAAAAGAAAATAAACAAAAAAACAAAACACACACGCACACACACACACACACACACACACACAAACTTTTAAAATACTTGATTCCATGAGTCAGTTTTATCATAGGTCTCCGTCATGTGATTTGTGTGGAATTTGAGAGGTTTTTGTATTTATTACTGAGTGAATGAATTTTATTCTCAAAAATTATGAGATTGAGTTGAAGAAGGCTAGATTGCTATTGTTTTTGAAGACTGAAGAAGACATGCTGTTACTTTTGTATAGATGTACATAAAGAAAACTATAGGAATAACCGACCAAATACTACCTTAACCTTCTTGATGTTTGGGTGTTTTTTGAATTGTTTCTGTTTGTCATTGAAATTTATTTAAGATGGACGTTATTTCCGTTTTGAGAGTATATATTATGATTATTCTGTACAGAATTTGTAATATAACCACAATAATTCACAAAGTATTTTTGTTGTATTAAAAGTAAGGTATTGTAGCGTATTGTTTTGTGACTTACACATACTTTGACCACTCAAAAAATAAATATTTTTGTTGACTAACGTAACAAGTTATCAGTTACAGAATCAAAGAAAAAAAAGACTCTTCAACTAGTAAGAGATCGTTGTGATCTGTTTGCTGTTAATCAGGTTTGATTTTAAAGAACTGTGAATTAGGTTTTGAAACCCAAAAAAACAACTTTTTAACTTTTTAACACGAATAGGAACACCAACATGTATTTATCTGTTTCTGTTTTTACTTTACTTTTAAAACAAGGTGCAAACGTCTAATGGTGTTTTTGAATTAGACAAACTAGTGTGTGATGGAAAGAATGGGGAACTCTTACTCGGAACCATGGGTCATTAGTTCTACCTTTTTGGACAGAAATGGCATTCTCCTTAATCAGAAATATTTCTTATACCGACACGTCACAGGTCACATGCTTAGAAATGGAAGAGTTTTTGCGTGCACAATTTCAAGTTGACTGTAAAATTTTGGAGACAGTCTTAGAACTTGTAATGTATATGGCATGTATTTTTTTAACTTTCCGAAGACTCAATTGTATATATTTTCTCAATGAATGGTTGTAACAAAATTGTTTCTTGATATTTTTCTTCTCTTGTATGATATTACATCATCCTGCCAGTGTGTTTGTGCTACATTTTCTTGGTCGTGTAAAGTAGTCAGATTTTTTTTTTCTTCCTTGCTTTCTTTCTTCCTACCTTCCTTTTTTTTTTTTTTTTAAATGCCTTTTGAAGTGTACAGAGTATGGAGTTTGTGGAATTGAATTTAGAAACATTTACAAAAATAAACTATTTTACATGTTAACGGACGTGTATGGTTTATCCATTCTTTATATGTGACACTTACTGGTAGGTACATTTAACAGCATCCTTAAGAGGCAACTGTATTGTCAAGCGAGCAACACATTAATGGCTTCCAACCCTTTTGGCTTGTGTTCAATCATTTCAAGTAGTTATTATTTTGCCAAACAATTGTTTGGTCTATGGAACGACAGTGAAAAGGCCCCTTTGTTATTTCCAAGGAGTCAAACTGGCATTTATAGATTGTTAATGCCATAGAAAATCAACAAACAATCACTTTTAAAGAGCTGGAACCAGTCAATGCTGGGTTTTTTTTGCCTTTTATCAACTTAAATGATAGATTGACAATCAAAATTGCTGCAGTACGAGTAAGTTTCTGGACCTCTGGCCAAACAACTGTGTAATTCACATGTAGTTTTCTTTCTACAGTGTACTCTGTATTTTTTGGGTCCCTGAAGGTTACATATATACTGTACATCTAGAGGGGTCATGTAGGAGCGTTATACACAACACCGTAATATATTAGTACCAAAGCTCAAAGTATAATATGGTGTCATAATCAGGGGCCCCTATTTCAGCCTGTATACCCAAGGCTACTCTTGGAGGGGCCAGACTGTGGAGTTCCTCAAGGTTAGGATTATGATCCTAACCGTTTTTTTCTTCTTCTCTATTTCGATGTTATACACACATCATAACCTTTATTTATTGTTTTATTTCTACCCTTGCTTATGTTATTTATATATTTTTTTAAATTACATTTTTATATTCGATTGTAGTTGTAACAATCTGGTCTGTGTCACCAACTCAATTTTGTTGTATAACCACAATGACAAATAAAGTGTCTTCTTTTTCTTCTTCTTCATATTATTATTACTACTACTAATATTACTACTGCTACTATAATAATAATAATAAATTTCATTTATAGAGCACTTTTCATTGTTAAAAGCAATCTCAGTACTACTACTACTAGCACTTTGAGATTGATTTTTAGCAATGAAAAGTGCTCTATAAATGAAATGTATTATTATTACTACTACTACTATTACTACTACTACTACTACTACTACAGTAGGCATATGCTGTACTCATTTCCCCTCGTCATCCAGTTAAGGTCTGAGTCGTCCTGACATCTGTTGGTGGTGAAGCCTTTGTGGACGTCAGACTTGCCTGATTGTGTGCCCTCAGTTCTGCCTTGTTCTGGATTTAGCACCGAACAAGGAAATGACCGCGAGGGAAAGTAAGGAAGTGAGGGTTAGCTTATCAAATGACAAGTAGCCTCGACGGGTCAAATTCACAGCGCCATGTTCCTCATAGAAACAAAAAAATATATGCTTCTCAATTTTTTGAGAACAGGGCTACAAACGACAACGACGGCGCGACGCTGCTGTTCCGTGCCGGGCGGACACGTCCATCCGGGGTACGGACTGTGACGCAACACCTGTAAACAGCCCCGCCCCTCGTTGGACATGCCGCTGCCCACTTCCTGGTGGAGGAGGCAGCGCCTCCGTGTTGTCGTAGTAAAGACGGGGGGCGGAGGAGGCAGTGGTCGGCGGTCGTTCAGCACGCCGCCGCCGCCGTGAGCCTCTGAGCCTCTTCGCAGTGGACCAAGCCATGGGAAGCACCGTGATGGAGCCCCACAAGCAGAGCTGCAAGAACGTGCCCAAGAAGCGGAGGAGCCTGCGGATCAACATGCCAGTGAGTCGGTGAAGTATCAGCGAATTTCTCCGCCTCTTACTGTGGCTGTTGAAATAAGAAGATAAAACAACTCGAGTCGCTGTCGAGCTTGTTGTGAAACCTTGAGCCGTTTTTAGTTTTCTGTTGTTGTTGTTGTTGTTGTTATTGTTTTGCTGGTAGCCTGTGTGCTCGCGAGTGACGTAGTAGAGCGTGCGTGCGTGATTGACAGCTGTCTCTGCATTACGACTTTTCACTTCATCATCAGTCTGTTGTTGAAGATGACACACACACACACACACACACACACACACACACACACACACACACGTGGTTTATTTTACAGAAGCTCCACCTGGAAACTGTCCACTTTATTCTTCTGTGAACATATGTCCAACACCAACACTTTAAATGTGATGTCATTGTTGCCAACCTCCTTGTTTTCATTAGTCATTATTGTTTTATTTGTTTCTCTTTGCCCTGATTCATCTTACAATATCTGAGAACTAGAGATGTTGTGATATACCAATTTTCCCTTCCCGATACGATGCACTTTTGCGTATCAGCAAAAATAATGTTAAAATAATAACAACTTATAATGCGTATTTTAACAGCTACATGCTACTAACCCTGTCTGGAGGTGATGATTGCTTTGTCAGGTTAAACCCTTTGAAACACACACACACACACACACACACACACACACACACATACACATATGGAAAATGATGCCATAGCACTTCTATCTACTTTGACATCCATAACTGAAAAAGAACACAAATAAATACATCTAGGCATAAACAACTATCATTTTTACTTTAATTAGCTGTAAAGTGTAGCCACTGCTTATACAAATAAGACAGTACAGTGACAGTATAAAATCTAGGAATAGATAACAATTCCTTAAAAGACATCTTTACTATGAACAGGAGATTATCTCATTTGAGCATCTGAAATAGAAAATGTCTAAATTGCTGCAGATCAACACTGTGTGTGTGTGTGTGTGTGTGTGTGTGTGTGTGTGTGGTGAGTAACACTACCCATAGGAAACATTTCAGAGGAACTAACCAGAGTCAAAACTGAGGACTCATGATTCATTATGATCACTATACTGAGAATCTTGATATATTTAACTTCATTCCAGTCATCAGGCCTGATTTACAATGGCCTCTATTCATAAATCTGGGCAATATGTGTACGGGATTGTGTTTTTCTTTGCTTCACAAGGCTTGAAGTCCTGTGAAGCAAAGAAAAACACAATGGTGTTACTGTACACTACCTGATGGTGTTACTGTACAGTACACTTCAGAGCTTTCTTTAATCTCCTGTTGTCAAAATATCTCACAAAAATATCTCACAAGTTGCCACCAAATGTTATATTTTGGGATAGCGTCCATCAGGTCTGTCTATGGCAGGCTTTTCCAACTCAACCATGAACTTCATACAATCTATCCAAATATTCTCTTTCTTATATACATTTTTTAAATCAACCTTTATCAGAAGTAAGCTTGTTGAATGCAACACTGCTTCAGTAGCTGGATGCTGTAAGTTTGCTCCCAGCACACAAACCTCCTCAACCTCAACCTGGTGGAAACACAGGTGCAATAGATATTTTTTTTCGAACAGGTTTGCATGGACACCTAATTACATCTGTGTAATTAAACTGCCTCTCCTGCTGAAGCATGCGTAGCATCATCTGTCTGAAATGGGCTGCAGAAACTCAACCCTTCGTATGGGGAAGGAGTGTGTTGTGTGGTGCCTTGTCTTGCACAGTTTCCTGCTGTGGCGAAACATGTTTATTTTTTTGTCTTTTGGAGCGGCAGCTCTAAAAGCCTTATGTAGGTGGACTGAACAATTTTCACTTTCACTCAAAAGTGATGTTAAAAAAAAAAAGTGCACCATTGTCAGTTTTGTTTTAAAACCAGACAAATCAGCATGTAGTGGCTAAGCAGGCATTCGTGTTACCTGTCATGACACGCTGTTTTGTTTTCCAGCTCTATTTCCTGGAAGTTCTCTTTATCCTTGACACCCAGCTCTCCTCTATGTTCAGGACTTTGGAGCATTCACTTCCCCACAAGTGGAGACGAGCGGCTCAACCAAAAGTGGCGCTCAGACGGTACAGAAATTATTTTTATTTAGTTAGCTATATTTGTGTTTTTTTACATTTACTTGCCAATTGTTTGTTTTCTCGTGCCTGCTTTCTCCCCACACATAATTTGTCTTGTCTGCGTGGCTTTGTTTGTTTGGCATTGAACACATTCAGACGTAGATTTGGGAGAGCAAAATATTACACAAGGCCATCGTCTGCCAACCCTCACTGGCTTACAGTAACATTACGCCCACTGTGTCCAGCCATAGCAAGATCAGAAATACAGGAAATTGATTTTTCTAAAAGAAAGCTGCCTCTTCCTACTCTTGGCTCTAACTGATATGAATAGGGATAACCCCTGACCGTTTTCTCACTGTATGTCAGCCTGAACACTTATTTCAGTGTTACCTCAGTAATATTTGTGCAATTAGGATAGAAATCTGAATTGCACCTTTTTTGAAGAGATGTGTAACGTCCAGACTCAGCCCTGAAGGCTGGTTCACCCGCATTAACAAGCTCTTGCACAATGACACAGTGATAGTTGTTGGCAAACAGAGGAGATGGGCGTGTGCTCTCAGTCTCTCAGACTCGTCACGGGATTGGTTTGAAAAAATGTGCGTATGTGAGCACCACCGGCCTTCAGCAAATACCATCCTGAACGAGGGGTGGGCGACCCGAGGGCTACATGTCGTGATCAATGAAGTCCACAACCATGTCTACAATCAAACAGAGCGGTTGTTAACATTGACATGTTGTTAATTCCATGAACTGGTGTGAGTCTGGATATTGTCAACGGTACATTTCAAAATTGGGATAAATATCGCAGTTGAGATTATTGACACTTAACTTTGTTTTATTGTTTTTTATTTGTTATGTACATACCTCTTTTTTTATACACTTTTTTTATACACTTTGTCTTATTTAATTCCCTTATTACCTATTATTTAGTCATCTTATTTTATCTTATTTTATCTTAAATTTCAATATGAATTTTTTTAGTTTTTTAATTCCCAGTACTGAAAGACAACTCAAGTGATTTGGACCCCAAAAATCTGTCCCCTTTTCAATTTGATCGTTCCATTTTGTTTCCCTTCCTATAGATGTTTTTCTTGCTCTTCATTATTATCATGCAGCTCATCGTTTTTTGTCTGAGAGTAAAAAAGGGTTTATATCACCTAACTGTTACCAAAACCCTCAAGGTACATTTGACTGTTTGTGGTGAATAGGACCCCTGAGCTACAGATCACCGAATATTATAATGCGTCACTGTATCTGAGCCTACAAATGGTTAAAAGAATTGTTGTTGGCAGCAGTCAGTGGTGGGAGGAGGCTCTCGCTGTCTCCAGCTTTTTTTTTGTAACTGCACAGCGAATAGAGAAAGGATTCCTCTGTCTGTTTACATGACTCAGACTTAGAAACACTGGGAGTCATGAAGAAAAATATCATCTCTATTGTTCACCTAAGCACAGTGCTGATTGTCTGATAGTGAACCTTGTATGGGGGGAGATGTTGTTTACCACGTGGATGCACCACACAACATGAAAGCATATCTTAGTTAGAGGGAAATGGGGAAAAGACATAGGATTCATAATGTTTTTATAAAATAATTTCAACTCACAACATTGGAGCTGAATGCAGCACAAATTATTATAATTCTTTTGTCTAATTAAGTCTCATATTTTTCAAACAAAAATGATATGTTTCAGCTTAGGTTATGGTTGGTTTGAATAATATATAACCAGATTGATACTGTAACTTACTGTTAAAAACAGGTGGAAAATGACTAAAAAAAAACTATATGGTTAAGAAAGTAAAGAAATCAATATTGTTGGTTTTTCAGCAACCATTATCTCATCATGTCCTTGTTTAGCAACTAGATCATGAAAGAACCTGTGGCTGTTTGGACTTTGCACCAATTCCTGTCATTCTCATGCAGCATTTTACAAGATACCATTCAGTGTTGCAACGTGGCTGACGATACAAGACATGTTTGTGAAAAGTGACCAGAATAGCATCCCCACAAAAATTGCAATCAGTAGCTTTTCATATACTTAATTATCTCCTCACAATTGCTCATCCAGTATGGCCTTTTGTTTTGGGCCCTTGCTCTGCTTTGATATTTTGGGAAAACACTGTACACAAACTAAAAATAAAACTGCCTCCTAACTTGTCTCCCAGGGAGAGCGTCTCATCCGTTCAGCCAGCCCCACCACAGGAGTGTCTGCGAGGAGCCCTGCCGGCCAGCTGCCGCCATGTCCTCAGTCTGCTCCGGTGCAGTCGAAGATGAGCTCCGGTTCGCCCAAGACTATCTTCCCCTATCCCGCCCGCCAGAACTCCCCACCCAAGTCCCCTCGCCGCCTGAGCTTCAGTGGTATCTTCCGCTCGTCATCAAGCTCAACGCCCGCAAGCATCAAAATCTTCTCCAGATCCCGGAGAGGTGAGTCAGAGAGCTCACTTTGCATCGCCTGCCCGTTCATGATGAACATTCATCATGGAAATGAAGTGAAATGAGGAGTGTCTGTTGTTACAGCATTTGGTGAATTGACTACAACTTTCTACCTATAGCTTTGTAAATTACAGTCAGGAAATTAATAAAAAGGAGTGTGTCATCTGGTGATGAAGCCAATCAATGTTATCTTGTGCGAAGAAGAGAAGAACTAGAGCTGTTTTTTAGACATTTTCCATAGTTTGCCATTCACATATGAAGAAGGAAGCAGGAGATTGTCCCAGTCAGATGTGTTCACAACCGCAGGATCATTTCTAAACATTCAGGCGAGAGGCCACTCCCCTCGCTGGGAATCTTCCCGAGATTTTTGTATGCTGTATTCTCACATACGCTCACACTGACATTTTCCAGAAATGTTGCAGCAGGAGCTGGCAGGAAAAGTTCTGGAAAAAGCAGCTCAGGAGGAAGACCGTTGTAAACAAAGTAAGACACAATAGATGAAACTAAACAATTGCAAAGATTATTTGGTTTTCCTACTGTATGTACCGTACAAGGTGAAGCAACATTCAAGGACTTGTGTTTACCTGATTTAGTTCATGAGTTCAGATATTTAGCATTTTTTCCAGCACATTGATCATTATTGTGCCAATAAGGAAGTTGTTGTTGTTGAACAACAACAACAACAGAAAAAGCCACTGCTTTGTTCTGTGGAGTCGTACAGGCCAACATGGTCAAGTTCCTCGTCAGACAGACGTTCCTTCATTATCGTTCATCTTCTTATTGGCGTCGACAACTTCCTCTTAAGAAAGGGAAATTGTTGCCTTTGTTTATTTTCAAAATCAAAGAGGAATATTTTCAAATTCCTCACATTGAGCACTGCATTGCAGAGCCACTTTGTTAGATTAAGTTACATCAAGCAGCCATATTACATCCTCCATATCCCTATTGAAAACTCAATAACGACATAATGGTACGACTGTTGTCTGCGAGGACGTGGAAATGAGACTGGCGGGGGAAAAGAAGGGACCTTCTTTTATATGGAACAGACCTATCAGGTAGATTTTCAGCTCTCCTCCCTCCATGTATTTAGGGTGGAGGATCATTACACAACGAAAACCAGCCTGTCCCACATGGTAACAGCCCTGCTGAGAGCTGCATCGAGTCTGCACAAAGATGAGTCATATGTTTTTGGCTTGTACACGTGCTCATTCTTCTCTGTTTCCTCGTGGAGTGTCTGTTTGGCAGTATTTTGGTGGAATAACTCTGTCAGGGCCCAGGCCTCAAGCGTCTACATGCTCCGAGCTTGTTATTGATGGTAACCCAACTGAAACGCACCAACTTCTATGGCCTTCTTGTGCCAGCTGCTCAGGATTACTGGTGTCTGATGTGGTTTTTCAGACCTTACATCCTCTCCAGTGGTTTTCTGACTAATGATGTGGTTTTAAGTGAATGATGACCTAATCATTACACCAACAAAGTACGCCTATAAACGAATTATCATACAGCAACGTAGAAGGCACACCAGCCATTCTGTTTTTATTACTGCAGTGTTTTTGTAGGCACCTCAGTTTCGCCACAAGGGTGCGCTGAAGGCACAGTCTCTGATTTGACTATCAAGTTGGTGTTTTAATGTTTTGACAACTACATTATTAATTTTTTGTGAACAGAGGCATTTTTTTCAGATTCAATGTTTTCCGGAGCATCTGATTTTGGTGCCATTGGCAGATTATTCATTGTATGACAGATTTTTCTCAGGTGTATTTATATCCATGTTTGCTACAAATATGATCAGAATACCTTCTCATTTCCAGCTGTTCTATATATGTGTTTTCCCATCGCCTGGACATTGTCAGTCTCTCACGGCTGATGGCAACTGATTTCATACCCTTATCTGGAAGTGACCAGACTCACTCAGGAGCTCCTCACACAACCACCCCAGAGTTTCTCTCTCTCTCTCTCTCTCTCTCTCTGTCTCTCTCTCTCTCACGCTCTCTGTTGCTACTATGTCCTGTATGTTGCCAGTAAATAAGGGAATGGGCAGTTTTTCACAAATCACAGGCCTTACAAGGCCAGGGAGATTGAGATGGGGAAGCGGAGAGACGTAAGATGTGCTTTTGTTACCTAAACAGTATTCCAAATCCTCCTGGATCTGAAACTTAGCAACCTTCAATGCAAATGGCAGCACGGTG
This sequence comes from Scophthalmus maximus, assembly GCF_022379125.1. NCBI lineage: Eukaryota > Metazoa > Chordata > Actinopteri > Pleuronectiformes > Scophthalmidae > Scophthalmus > Scophthalmus maximus. Next base: position 17,739,703 of record NC_061519.1, read on the forward strand.
ACTGTCACAGGATATTTGAGGTGAGTGATTTTTGTCATTGATATCTCAACCCCAAAACTCATATTGGCCATTGACCCACTAAGCAGATTGGAACACTTACATAACATGTTAATTGAGACATGCTGGAGCTACTGTGAGCAGCAAGTACTAAGGCAGCCATCTGTTGAGGGCAGGGGAGGCTAGTGGTATTGAATGGAAGCTTTTTGTGATCAGCTGACAGAACATGGGATGTCCCCCCCACTGTCATCTGACAGGGGCTGGCCTCTGGTGTCTTAAAGGTCAGGCCCCTAAACGTTACAGACAACGGACTTAACAAATGACAGAGCAGCAGGAGGCCCGCCTCTAATGCTGCAACCTTCATGTATGTATTTGTTGTCCCGTTTATAAAAAAAGGCCTCTAGCTGCAAATTTGAGAAGAATTCAGACCAGAGGGCTTTTATGCCAGGACAAATTTGAATGTGTGTTACATCGTGTGAAGACGGAGCGAGACAGATGTGCCTGTGCCGAGTTTACTCTGGGGGAAGAGGGAGGACAGTGTGGAAGAAGCCGGGGGCGGGGAGATGTGCAGCCTGAGCCAATCGCTGGTGTCACTTTCACAGACTGGCCTCCTTTTACAGGCTGCTGACACGGGTGCTATATTAAAGATATGCCACCCACAGCTGCACCTGACAATTTAAAGCACTGACACCGCTGAGAAGGGGGGAAGAGGCATTCTGGTCCGCCCCAGTTGTTATTTGGATCACTTGCTGGAGGGACTTTTTATTAATTTTTTGCTGAGCCAGTTTACAGCTTTCATACTCTCCTAGTCTTTTCCATCAAATGCACCCCTTCCTGCTGGCTGTGGACTCTCTGGCCCTGGAGATTTTTTATTTTTTATTACCAGAATATGCAAGCTTATCTTACATTGGTGGCTTGCTGTGGTATATAGTCTGTTCATAACTAATACTGCAGGAAAAGAGTGGAACGTGCAAGTTATTGGAATAGCCTTTTTTTTTTTTTTTCTGCGGATTTATGTGAAGTTAAAGAGGACCATCGTATATATTCCTCTATCCCTCAGCTGAAGGCAACCAGCTTCCCTCTGTAAGAAACGAGGACCAAACAGCCAAAGACTAACCATTAGCTGGATCTAGTGACTTATCAGCTTGGATATATTTCACACCTTAATTTCTGGATAATTGTCTTCACCTTAAGAATGGAGTGACTCTCCCTGTTTGCGCCCCCTTCGTGATGCGGATGGTCATGGTCAGATTCAGTTTTGAGCGCACAACCCCCTGTGTTCCATGAAGAGGTTTGGCAGCCTGAGACGGAGCAAGAAACGGAAGGAGCAAGATGGGTTAGGAGGGAGACATCAGTCCGAGGCATCGTTTCTGTCTGGTAAAGTGCTCGGATTCAGATCTTTTAACAGTGAAACAACGTCTACACTTTATGTTTCTAAACATCTAGTGAGGGCAGATGCTTTTTTTAAGGACATATTATATTTAAAAGGTTTCAGAATTATTTATTGTAAACGTCTGCATATTTTAACAAATAGAGGGCATCTGTATTTGATTTGGTATAGGTATAATAAATATGCTGAATGTTGTTTGTTGTCGCCGCGGGTGCTCCATATAGTTTAGGTGTTGTTTACGTGGCTGCTCTCTGGTTTAAAGTGACAGGAGACAGGCAGCTGGCCAAGTGGTAAAACTGTGTGTGAGGCAAGAGGTTAGCATCACTTTGCTAAATTCATACACACTGATGAATGTGAATTCACTGCATATATCTACAGCAGTGTGCTGCATGCATTGTACTTGATCAATATGCCTCGGCCAATTTGAATGTTGTAGTGGTATGTGGAAAATGTTAACTGAAGTCTCGTTACATAACGCAGTGTCTGAATGAAATGACACAGCAAACGTGTAATGGGTTTTTTATTTTCTAGTAATGCTGTTATTATGTCAGAGTCCCTATAGCCACGCTACTTGATATTTGTGAGTTCCGTGTCATTATTCTGTTCCCTATCCAAAGGGAGACAGTTCAGAATAGCTGCTCCATTTTGAAAACTTTATTAATATAGACAGGAGGTTTACATTTTGAGCCTAACGAGTGACTCGGAAAATGTTAAGTGGATTTTTTTTGCAGCTTGACTCTTATGTTTGTCACCTAATATTCCTTCAGGTTTTCATTATAGGAAGCAGTTGATACTGAGAACACAGATTCTAATAATAAAAAAAAAAGTCCAGACCACCTCGCAGACTAAGTGTAGTTATTGTAATGCGTTTTTGCTCATAATGCTTGATGAGCGAAGTGGCGGGGCCCTCTGTGTGGCGTTCAAGTGGCACTTTATCGCAGTCTTCACAGCTCCTGATTTAGAGCCAGTCTGACCTCGGGGGAGTCGAGGAGAGGAGCAGGGTCCTGTCATTGTGATGCACGTCTATATGTGGCTGTGTAAGATGTGGAGTTCATTGTAAAAGCAGTGTACAGTGTGGTGACACCTCCGCCTAAATCGTACGTCATTTGATCTCCTCACTGTGAAGGTTGCAGCTATGTTGCTTGTGTTGCTCACTGCAGCCTTTTAGAAGGTGACAGTATAGGTGCAGTCCGATGGCAAAACGAGTCCCAGGTTTGACTCCATTTACTTCATGTCATTCCTCTTCTGTCATCAATGTCCCTATCAAATAAAGGCACAAATAGCCCCACAAAGAAAGGATCTGTGTGCTTCTGGGCAGCACTGTATGTCCGTTTGAATTGTGACAGCTCATTTAAATGTTCTGCCATGGCCCATGTTCCAGTTTGTACACGTATGTGATTTTTTTTTAAATTGTCATTACTGAGGTGCTAGACAGTAACATCACTCTTTACTGGGAGCTTGTGCTATAGTGCGCCTCGCACATTAGTTTCTAGCCAGTGCGCGTCACTTAGTGGCCTGTATAGGCCTCACCACTCCTGTGACAACAAACAACGTGGCCTCCGTTGCTACTTCGAGTCGTTTACGGGTTTTTTGTTTGATTTTTAATGCATGTAAAGTGAGATGGACTACTTAAAACAAGGCATCATTTTCCTGTTTCCTGGGTGGTGTCTAGCTGTTCGCTGTTAACCAGGCTCAGGAGAGGGCTCCCAGCGCCGCTGTTATCTCCTCCTGTGGAATGTGCCACAACAGCGTGGCTAAAATAAGAAGACTACTACACGGCGGAAGCAGGGGCACACCAAAGAGGGCCAGTGCACGCCAACTAAATGTCAAGAGATAGTATGGAGTGCACTGACCAAGGAAAAACGGTCTCCTGACACACAGGGCCACACAGGGAAACTTCTCTTAACGTCACCTGTTTTAGAATCTACTATTCAGATTGCAGAAATACGTTATCCCAAGACATTAGGTAACATCACTTTACCAGCTGACTTGTCTCCTGAAGTATTCACAACTTGTTAAAACCTTTTAGGATCCTAAGCACTTCATTTGTCAGTCATATGGTCAGATTACATATACAGAGTTTGATATGTGTGACTGAGTAGGGTGGGAGGATTTACTGAAAACTGATTATTGTCTTTTCATTCAGGAAGCTGTGTCATCGTGACAGATTTACAAAGTCTTGGCTCCAATGAGACGGTTGGACAGAAGTAAACTGGAAGTCTCATGGTGGAGGATTTGTAATGTGAACCGTTTGCTCCACATCATCCATGTCCACCCATTGGCTTACCTCAGAAATATGTTTAGCGGGGTGGAGCCGGGGCAGCGTGAGTGTCGCATGTCATCATGCGTAAGATTGTAACACCTGATGTGAAAGAGTATGTTGGGGGCAATGTCACAGGCCGAGCTGCGTCACAAACAGCTGACTGTTACACTGGAGTCAGACCCCATTTATTGGAGGGGGCAGGGAAAGTAGGGGAAGACAACCTGCATGATTGATTGTTTCTGTTTCCCAATATTGATCGGTTATTGATCGCATTTTAGAGAATTATTCTAGAGGAAAAGAGCTTAAGAGTGCCATCCAGGGATTTTTCATTAATGCAGTCAAAGGGATGCAGATGTACACAGCTGCACTTTACCGCTGTGTCATCGAGGAATATGCCACAGGAATAATTAGAACATGAGTTAGCAGTTGAATATTATCTATGACTTGATAAGGTGCGTTTTTAAAAACTACTGCTATTGTGTCTTCTTGTGGTTTGTTTCACAGGGTTTTTGAAATATACAGTTTCTTTATCATTCATATTTTATCTTCTGAGCATGAAGCCAATTTGTCAGGGTGAAAATTTAATGAAGTCCCACCTACTGAGACGTAACAGGAGCTCTCACCACTCAGCCTTTGCCTTCTGATCCCACACTGGAACAAACCAACATTTTCTTGAATGCAGAAGACGGCGGCGGCAACACTATATGATGTTGTTTTTTGAAAACTCTTTAAAATGATGCTTGTCATATATCCCCTAAAGGTGACACCTACTAGTCATGTGATTGGTTAGTTGTGACTCTGTTTCTTGGCTGCAGCTGTAATGGGGGTTAACCTACTGCATCGCTGTCTGTCAGGCTGTGGATTTATCGCCGGTATCTGTGTTGTTTCTCAGAGCTCAGGACTGTCAGTCACCAATGGATCCGATATGCATTCCTCCTCTGTTATAGCATGTGACAGCACTGGCTGCAGCACCTCGGTCTTACCAACTAAACCTATCAACAATGTCAATCTAAGTATCAGGGCCAGCTGATTGACACAGTGAGAAACAAAAGTCGAAGAGTTTACACGCAACCTTTTTATCTCTCCGCAGCCTCTGGACTCTCCACACTACCCACCACCCCGACCCAGGTGTCCAACCAGCCTGTGTTCACCCAGGAGGCCCAGCTGAGCGGGCCCAGTCCGGAGCGCCTGGAGCCCAGCTCCAGGTGCCGCTCCTACTCCACACCTCCAGACACAGGACAGCGTCTCAGCCTCCCCTCTGCTAAACCCCCGATCCCTTCCTCAAGCCCTGTGCCATCTTATTCTACCTCACAACAAGTGAGTCACACTTGAAAAAAATATTGACTGTTTCAAAAAGTTGTTTAAATTGCATTGCGAGCTATTTTAAGAATTTGTGTTGTTCTCGCCTCAACACAGTTCATTCACTGCTCGGGAACTCGTGTGGCTATGACACAGTCTTGAATATATTTGATTGTGTGACTTCTTGCTCGAATCAGAAATGTTAGAGCAAAGAAATTTTGGTGTGGAAGATTTACCATTCCTCAAGGCTCCACAAAGTAAACACATCTTTGTTCTTTATGGAGCCATGACTATTTCCCATCAAAAGCACAAAACTGGTTCAAAGATCACATGTCCGGTTTCTACTTTTAGGAGAGCGCATGGGTGATGACTGAACTGTCCTGGGCTCACACGCAACATGCAATTCAAAGTATTAGTTGAATATTTTATGCTTTTTACTAAAAAATAAGACAGAATCTGCAGGTGAAATGCTGCATCTTTACACTAATTCAGTATTGGATAATATTAACTTGTATTTTCTGCCAACACTGATGAGACTGGGTCACAGGGTGTTGAAGCTGATATTTTTCCTCTGCAGCTACATAAAATTGGCCTTACATGCCTGGTGTCTGTGAGTCATGTGCTGCTTTGCTCAGAGTCGTAAGGCTTTACTTAGACAGCGATAAGGAGAAAGCACAGATGCAAATCTCTTTAATTCAAGCTAAGATACTTCATCATGAGGTTGTGTCAACAGGCCTTTGTTTGCATCATTTGCTCTGAGCTTTCGGTGGTAAATATTGTTTTTAACATTGAGGGAATATCTCAACCTGCATTTAGATGTCTGCTGAGCAGCCGCTCAGTTGACTGTAACTGCAAAAAAAAACAAAAAACAGCTGAGAACAAATGTAGTCTTTGTCAGAAGAGCTTTCACAGAAGGTTTATTAGAATTCAGGCGGTCTGAGTCAGGATGTGATACCAGATTTCCTGCAGCGAGTGAGGAATGACTCGCGGTGCAGATTCAGTGGATAATTCTCTGAAGGTCTGTCGCTACCTGTCGCCTGTGAGCGATTGTGGATTCTACCCAGAGAGGGCTGATCAATATTTCATCACCAGCATTGTATACTGTTGATATTAACACCCAAGGACTCCTGGTCGTGGTTGAAGAGCAATGGCTCGGTGGCTGTCAGCCTGTCGGTGCCCCCTCATCCTCCTCCATTACACACGAAGGAGGTTGTAAATACAGATTTTTATTTTTTGACATTCAATTTTAAAAGCAATTAATTTAATGGATTTGTGAATGTCTGCTTCCCGGGAGTTTGCTGTAATAATACTAGAGCAGACTGCGCAGTTGCTGCGATGCAGCAGGGCGAGATTTATGAAAGTGCAGGAGTCAGTGGGGTTTTTTGGCGATAGAAGTGCTGCGTCACCGTTGCAGGGCGACGCTGGGGACTGTTTAACATCCCAGAGCAGGTAGGCAGGCGTTTCTCTCACTGCTGCATTGGCTTGTTTGTGAACATGCAGGCAAATTAGGGACCAAGGGGAAATCATGTATCCACAGGCAGCGCGCTATGAATACGCAAATCTCTGGACACGACACAGCACAATGTGAGATGCAAAAACACCCAATTTGCTTTGTGTTTTCCCTCATTTCTCTGCTGGAACCGACGGATTTGTGTATGTCGATCTCAGCCCTGTCGCTCGTTCTGTCAGACTGGATGAACTGCGAGGATGTGACGAGGCATCCCCAGCTTCTTGCTGCCTAGCAACGCAAGGGATTTCCTAATATGGTGAAGCACCCCTCTGCACGGAGGGGTGTGTCCACCGCGCGTGGAACTTCCTGCTTCTTCTTCCCCCCCCCCCCCCCCCGCGCTTCATGTGAGACCTTTTCCCTGCGGTGAGTGACGACGTTTACCACGTTGTGTCATTGATAAAGACGACGGCTGGTTTGCTGTTTTGCATCGGGATTCATTCTACACGCGCGCGTGCGCAGTGGTAGATGGAGCGGCGCGCGCGCGCCAGGTCCTCAGGTCCCCCTGTACCGCAGCGAATGGATCAGGACTGTTCCACTCCCACTTCCGGGGGGTGTGCGCAGTCTAATAATAACGCGCCACTCGAGTCGCAGCTCCACCGCACAATGTTTGTGTCACGCTGCCCGTTTTATATTGGTCGGAGCCGGACGAGCTCCGTGTGATCGCCGGTGGCACACGACGTGGTCTTTATTGCATCTGTCTGTCGATGTGACGGTCGCGTGGTCGCAGTGCGCCGAGTCGCGTCACCCTGGAGCTCATTCACAATTCACGGCAAAGTTTTTTCGCGGCGTGTTGTTGTGTGACGACTTGTCCCCCCCCCCCATCTCTCTCTCCATCCGCACACTTCCCCCTCCCTGTGCTCTTCCTCCTCCTCCTCTCCTCGCAGGTCTACGGTGCAGTCGAAGGCATGCTGGAGAAACTTGAACTGGATGATGATGGTAAGTGTAAGAGCCATTTGTTTGTTCTTGTTTGTTTTCTTTGTGTTATGCTCAGTGTGCAATGGGGGGAGCATCACTAAGTGGGAATGCATGAAGCCAGGAAGGGTGACACGCTGGTGTTTGTTGCATGCTGGGAGGCCTACCGGTTTTTGACCGTGTCACTTAGTATCACAATGTTTGAATGCTGCAGGATGTGGCTTACAGAACAACCAAGTTTGTATGGGCCTGGTTCTGTTATGTTAATGTATAAATAAATCAACGAAACGCAATCCGTGGTAAGCGTTATTCTTAAGGCACGCGTCATTAAAAGTTTCGTCGACATGCAGCAATGTATAGTGACTCAATGGAAAGCCAATATAGTAAGTGTCCCGCTGCGATGATGCGCTTGAACGACCTCTAGTCTCTTATTAGTGCCCCCGACGCCACCACTCGTCCTGGCTCCATGTATCGTGAAGGTTATCAGGGTATATATGTTTGAGCTGTGTTGCCAGGTTGAGATGATTTTCGCCCCAGGTTGCACATATAAGTGTTGACTACGTTTTTGAAGATATTAAAGCTCCGTCCGTCCAGTCCCAGTGAGAGATCCAGCGATTCATTCTCTCTGATCGTATATTTACAGGTCCTCAGATGTCCTGTTTCTAGATTAAAATCAAATCAACTGTAATTAAAGTTTATGAGCTTAAAAACTACACATAGAATGTGCAATAACTAGATTAACAAATGAAAACAGATATGCTTAAAAACAATCTAAAAGATGCAAATATCCATGATCAAATGATGTGGAACTGGGAGAATTATGTTCAGTTTATTGGGACAAACAAATTCATGTTTTTACTTGATGTATTGGTAAGTCATCGCTTGATTTCAGTGTTTCTCCAACACGTGGGGGAAAAAAATACTATAGTCTTGTAAAAAGTTCAATCTTCTTTTTTTTCCTCTATCCATGTTTTTCCACTGTTACTGTGCTTGTTGGGGTTCAGAGGTGGGCGTAATTATCAGTGAGATGGAACAGTAAAGTGTCAGTAAGTGGTTCAGAACCCGTAATGGTTGTTTAGGCTCTGAGAGTGTGTTTTGTTTCTCTGCTCTCATTATATATACATATTCCCTGTGAGATTTTCTCCTTCCTCCTAAAAGTATTTTCCTGCCTCTTGTTTCCTACAGCTGCTGAACCTGAGGGTGATATTTACATGCGCTTTATGAAATCCCACAAGTGCTACGACATCGTCCCCACAAGCTCCAAGCTGGTTGTGTTCGACACAGCGCTCCAAGTGAGTCCCGATGTCTTTATATCTGCTCTTCCCCTTAAAGTGCAAACGGTGGGTTGTCAGTTCACGTGATTTGTCAGTGTCAATCGCAGCAGGATTAGATGTTATAAAGTCGGGCCTGTTCACCTTCACACAATAATAATGAAAAACATAAATCTAAAACAACCAAATATGATGTTGTGGTCGCTTGTCTTGGGAACTGAAAGAACCTACATTAATATTAAATGAAATAAGCAGGATTACTTTGCCTCGGAGCAGTTCCTGTGAGATGGTTGTCACAAAGCTGTTAAACAGTAATCCTTCGGAGGTCCGACCTCTTTGATGTGTAGATCTTCAACCACTAAATCCACTGAAGCCGAGCCAAGCCAAAAATACTAAAACCAACACAAAACCATCCAGAGGTCACACTGTGTGTACAATGTGAATGTGACGGGAACAGAGGTCAAGTCGTCAGATGTGGATGGTGGCTGCAACTGAAGATTATTTTTGACTAGACATTTAACACTTTGTTGTTATTGTGAAGGCCCCAGGTGACATCTTTCTCCAACTAACTGTCAAAAAGTATCAGGATTCTGGTTGTTGTAGATTAATTGAATCACATGCTGTTGTAAAATATTCTTTATAATCTGAATTTCTAATCAATATTTTTCCTTTCGAATGTTGCTGGACAGGTTAAGAAAGCGTTCTTCGCCTTGGTAGCAAACGGTGTGCGCGCTGCCCCGCTGTGGGACACAGAGAAGCAAAGCTTTGTGGGTAAGAACCCCAACGCCTGTCCAGACATTGGCTTTATGATCTGCTTATGTCTTTTCCTTTCACATACGGAAATAAAAGTCTATAGGAAAATAAAGGAAATATACTGTTGCTTAAGGATTAAAACTGCTTTCCTGGGTATCTCTTTTCTCGGTTCATAAAATGAATACTTATTATTTGAACCAGAGAAGAAGAGAAAAAGTTTTACATACACTTTGCACATTGTACATTTAATTTCATACTTTCAGTCAAATGCCTTCTTCACAGATGAGACAAAATTTGTTTAAAAATAAAATGTGAAATTTACAAGCAAATAGATGTTTATATTCCTTTATTCGTTTTTTCTGTAGAGTTGTCACTTTAGACCCTTAGTGAGATTGGATTCGACAGACTTGTGATACACCATTTAGCTTCATCGAGGCGAAACTGAGATGGAAACCGTTGGCAAACCAACACGGAGGCAGTGCTGTGTATTAATGGCGCCGGTCATGGCTAGTGGAGCATGATGCTATATTGAGCAGAAGTCATTAGAGCTGTCATGAACCATTAAGCGCAGCAATGACTCCTCTGTATTGACCGACACTGAGACAGGTTGGGAAAGAAAAGCTCTGCGGTGTCTCCGAAAAATAAACCTTCTGTTGGTGAGATGGCGTCGAAATCCAAACCCATGGTGATGAATTAGCTTTGTTGTTTTGTGTGGAGTTTATTGCAAGTCGCGTCTGTGATGAATAATGAATGCCCAGCCAGCGTGAAGATGAAGCGCGCAGGGGGGTTGGGGGGGGGGGGGGTTCAGCGATGTGTTGTGTGAACCTCACCCTTGTAAGCGCCGTCTCTTCAATTGCACAACACCTGCAGGCATGCCGCTGTGTGATCGCATTAAAGTGTGTTTTCACTGCTCGTTTTCCATTGCAGGAATGCTGACCATCACAGATTTCATCATCATACTACACAGATACTATAAGTCACCACTGGTAGGTCCACTGGACACATATGATGCATGACATCTTTCGTTTGGCTCTATTTTTTTCTATACCAACTTGTTTTTTGTTGTTCTCTCAGGTTCAAATTTATGAGTTGGAGGAACATAAGCTCGAGACGTGGAGAGGTAGGTGTCGCGTTTGTACCGTTATGTTCTTCTATTGATGTTTTGTTATGTACAATACAACTGATTTTCCTTTTCATTGCTACATATAGAGGTTTACCTTCAAGCAACGTTCAAACCCCTGGTCAACATATCGCCTGATGCCAGGTCTGTGTCCGACAGCAAATAATTGAATCTGCTTAGGTCCATATTTGTCAGCAGGTTTCTTTGTTCTGCCTCTACAATAACTGGTCATTGTGTGTTGTGTCTGCAGCCTATTCGATGCCGTGTATACCCTCATCAAAAACAAAATTCACCGCCTGCCTGTCATTGACCCCGTCACGGGGAATGCACTTTATATTCTCACACACAAGCGGATCCTCAAGTTCCTCCAGCTCTTTGTGAGTCCATCACAGATGTTGCCCTTCTGTCTGTGAACTTGTGTAAAGCCTGTTTTAAAAAAAATAGAATTGATGTTTATGATTACTGCTGCTAGAAACACCATCTCTCCTCCTGCTTTCATTGTCTGCTGCTCCCTTGTGGTCAGTGTGGAAATTGATCAAATATGCTTTTACCTTGATGAATGGGATCTCATTATGTGTGTGTGGGTGGGTGGTTTTTTTTTTCCTCTTCTGCCCCAGATGTGTGAAATGCCGAAGCCAGCTTTCATGAAGCAGACTCTCGGGGAACTGGGCATTGGCACGTACCATGACATTGCTTTTATCCACCCGGATACGCCCATCATCAAAGCACTCAACATCTTTGTGGAGAGACGAGTGTCTGCTCTGCCTGTAGTGGATGACTCTGGTAAGAACACAAACTCTTGCACTGACCATTAATATTTTTATATTAAATTTACTCAATAAACTTTCCTTCTTACTCTTTGTTCTCTCACAGGCAAAGTTGTGGATATTTACTCCAAGTTTGATGTGATTGTGAGTTGAAATTTCTACAATTTCTGTTTTTCAAGAGGAGACAAATTATCAAGTAATAGATGACAAGCCACTCTGTGATTTACTGTTTCACTTAATGCAATTCATTTTCATGTCTGTGTAGAACTTGGCTGCTGAGAAGGCGTACAACAACCTGGACATTACGGTGACACAGGCTCTGAAGCATCGCTCTCAGTACTTCGAAGGAGTCATGAAGTGCCACAAGATGGAAACGTTGGAAACCATTGTGGACAGAATAGTCAAAGCTGAAGTGAGGCTCCGACTCTGACACTCAAACGGCGCATGCATTAAGAATTAGCCGCACCGCTGCTGTTTAGTAAACCTGCAAATCTCTTTTTTTTTTTCGTGCCAGGTGCATCGGCTGGTTGTGGTGGACGAGCACTCCAGCATCGAGGGAATCGTCTCCCTGTCGGACATCCTCCAGGCCCTGGTGCTCAGCCCTGCAGGTATAGATGCTCAGCGCTGCTAGCACCACCTCCCCCCTCCCTGTCCTGGACCCTGAGCCCCCCCCTCCCCACCTGCCCTTTTACTTTGCCCCAGGTAGGAAATGCACCGCTTTTGCTCGCGGCTGCCTGTGAGGAGGCATGGTGCCCGTCCGGTTGGATGCCTCTGTGTGCAGCAGTGTTGTGTGGATAGTGCCTGTCATTCTCACTGACAGAAATATGCTGCTTGTACAAAAAAAAAAAGCACTGTCTGATCTCCACATGATACATTGAAATATATCTAAAAGTTGGTATGGTAGTTGTTTTTCAGGTTAATAGTACGAATAAATATTGTCAGTTGGATATAATGCTGGGCCGGGAAATCGTTTACCTTTTCAACGTTCTCCAAGTGACTAAAAGAAGAACTTGATCAGCGTTTTTTTGGCTGATACATTTCCCCAAGTGATGTCGCCTGAGTCGGTGTCCTTTGCTGCTGAAGACGACGAGTTGGAACATGAAACAGATCTGGGGGTTTGACGTTAGGAAGAAGTGAGTTTGCCAGACTTTGTAGCACGCTTGTGTCGTCTAGGTGAGGCTAGAGGCTCAGTTAGCTGCCACCAGCCAAACGCACACCAATCACAGACACATCGGCGGCCCAGTTGCATTGTGGGTAAATCTTGTAGGTGCAAGACATGACGGAAGAATTTGTGGAATTTCAAAGAAGAAAAAACATATCTCTGGCTCCGTTGCATTGATTTTTAATCGCGGTTACACCACTTTAGTAGCTGCCATCAGATTAATTTTAATTGTTTTTAAGATAATTATAAAACAATTTACATTTAATTCAATAATTTTTTTTTATATTGCGGGGAACATAATGCTTGGTGACATATGTCTAAGAGGATCTGACTTGTTTTTTTCCTGCGCAACTAATGTTCTTGTGTTGCTGCCAAAATTATCCGTGAATCAAACAGGTCACAGTTTGATGTGGGAGATATATTTTCTGCGATATGTATGATTCTCTATGAGAATTCTCTGTGTTGCATCAGACTGTGTGGTTTTTCCCTTTATTTAATGTAGTTCTCACGGCATGTTGGATGGCTTGGATGTGCTGATGAAATGCTCGTCACAACAAGAACACCTTCAAACTGGAGCCACGAGTTCCTACTAAGCGTGTTTTGAGCTGATTGCTTGAAAATGTGTATATTTTGGTCGAAAATACAGAAACAGAGAACTTAAGAAGTGGGATTGTGACGTCTGATATCCAGCAGTTAACTTGTGGTTGTTGAAAGCACAAAAACCAGGCTGAGGAGAAAAACGGGGTCCCAATGATGTGATCTGTGTTGAATCAAGACTGACTTCAGGTCAGTGCAGATCATCATCTTCATCTTGGTGTTTCCAAGTTTTTTGAGCTGCTAGGATATGTTTTTATGACTTTGCCCCCAAAACCCGGTCAACCTGTCGGGACGACTCCTCTGCTCATTACACAAGATGAGTCCATAGTTGATTCCAGACACCTGCGGTTCACTTCACCGAAACCAACAAAAAGTGCTCAAATATTCAAGCTTTACTATGTGGTTTGAATCACGAATGTTAGTTTTGAATGTGCGCCAATGCCCTGCCCCATGCAGAGGCTATTTACATATTATATATTCTGCTCAGTTTTGCCAGCAGCAAACTGTACACTTGAAGTCTTGATGTGAATGTTTTGTGTTGATACGCTATGAAAAATGCTCGCATAATTTAAGCGTTAGCGGCCACTGTGTATTCAAACTGGTACTCCATCAGTGCCGTAAATAAAACATGACACACGAGTGGAAACTGTTTAAACTCTACATAGGATTCACTAGTATGTTTGTATCATAATTTATATGTTTGCATTAACACAACCTCTAGTTTTAGGAACATGATCTGTCTGCTGCATCTGCTCTCCGGCCCGGTGGGGGCAGCAGTTAGAGGCTTCAAATAGAATGATAGATCTTGTTTTGAAAGCAGGAAGCTCCATTTAGACGTCTACACGTCTTACATGTTGTCCAGGTTTAGGGTTGTATGCCTCACTGTAAATCCCAACTCGCTCACTTCACTTCAATGTTACCGTACAGTGCTAAACTTAACAGTTCTGTGTGCAAGCTGTTTCCAATGAACTTTAAAGTTGTGAAAATGACTACACCATAAACTAATCTAATATGTTCAGCACAACTCAGAACTTTTGTTATGTAAAGTGACCTCACATGTTTCATTTAAGTAAACAAGGAAGTGCATCCTTGTCATATGGACAGAAAACCACTGAGTATGTACCGACTTTGAGTTTTATCCATGAATGCATGCAAAGTGCACAATGTATGTGTCGTCAATCAACCTGGAATTAATTGTGCTGTATTGACCTCATCAATGTAAGTCCAATTAACTCAAAAATCAAATTTTGTTGACTGAACATAAACAGTTTTAGGTCAAGCTCACAAGGAACAAGTCGCTGTGTCAAGTAAATATAAAAAGTTTTTGTGTCATTTTCACAGTTCAGAACATTTGTGTGGACACTGAATGATTGAGGTTCACAATGCCCCTTCTATTTTTATTGACTTTAACACTGCTGGTTGTGTCCTCACAGAAATGGGGGGTGTTGAACAAAATAGTCATTAAACTTGCTATAAAAACAACAACACTGATTTATAAAAATGAACATGCAACATATGAAAATGGGTCTAAATAGACACATGGTGTCTTTTTTTTCCCCAGTTCTGCAGCATAATTAATAATAAAAAACCAAAGTTCGGGTTCACTGTCCGTCTGTAATCCCGCCCATTGTTCAGTATGTTTATTTCTGTCGTTACCTGACGTGTTCCCTCTCCCCCTCCCCTCGCCAGATGCCTGTAAGGACGAGAACCTGACCGTGTACGAGGGAGGAGGCATCAGCAGGAGCGGAGACGTGGTGGGAGTGAGTAAGTGTGAAGGTTGAGGTGGTCGTGGGGCGGAGCGGAGTCCGTCTGCAGCTCCCGGAGACGCCTGTGACTGATGCACTATAGAGGCTTGGAAACCAAAGGGCTAGACAGCTGAGTGAAGTGAAGAGTCCCTGCACTGACGAGTGATTGATTTTCAGATTGATTTTCTTTGTTTGAACACAGATCAGCTGCACACGCATACATTATACTGTAAATATATATACACACACACACACACACACACAAACTCATATACACACTGACATGCATTGTGGGTAGCTGCCGGGGGAAATGGGTTCTCATGAACTTCAGTGTTTTGGTTCTTACAGTTATGCTAACGCTGCCGTCATCAGCTGATTTTTTTTAAAATTCACGTTTAGTAGTTGATGCTGAATCACACGATCTGTCCCCTCACATACACACATGAAGCCTTGTGTTTGGTTTTGCGAAACTTCAAGTTGCCCACAATGTGGCCCATTTTATGACTTTTCTTTATGCCAGTGCCAATATGGAGCCCGGTCTTTCTTTGTGCCTTTTGGTTGCTGTGCCCACACCAGTTCGAAACTGTCCAGTCACTGTGTCCTTTGGATATTTTGTTGCCAGAAAAGCACAAATATTTGTAATTTTTAAGAAGCAAGTTACGATGTGGATGTGTAATATCATGGTAGTTGGCAAATTGTACCATCCACTTCTTGTTTTTTGTTTTTTTTAAAGAAAAGGATTATTCTGTATCAGTTTCCATTTTCCATGACTGTAATTCAAAACCACGTCCCAAGAATTAGTTAAATCGATCGTACACTGAAAACAACCCTGAACAAAAGGGAAATCATCGTGACACAAAGCTGCAGCGGTCCGAGGCGAATGCGACTGTAAAGAGTGAGTGAGAACAACACTCGTCTCACATCGGCCGTGATGAAGAGTCACCGAGACTTTGATAGATGCATATTTGAAATGTTATGGCAAGACTGAAAGTGTTGTGTTGTTTTTTTCCCAAAGTTTTTTTTTTTTTGTGGTTTTGTTGCTTCAGATAATCTGATACTCACAAAACACGCAAACCAAGAGGTTTGTCTCGGCTGTAACTCGACAGGACTCATCTCCATCTTTGACTGTAAATAGGATTTGTTTTTTTCGGGGGAGGGAGGGTTGGGGGGGGGGGTGTCACAGAAAGCTTTATTTTTATGAACGTGTCAACATGTGTAAAGAGACTGCAGTTTTAATGTAATTTTTGTAAATATGTCGTCCAGCTCTAAGGAACTTTGTATCAGATCAACATGTACTGTAACTGTGCAAGCATGAGAACCTACACTTCGGCCGTATGAATGTTTTACTTTTTCAATTTTTCTGGCTGCAGAAAAATAAAATGGACACTGAATGTACTTTAAAATCTGTGTCCATGCTTTTTCTCTCCTGTGCACATGTGCATGTAATGTTTGGGAAATCATTTTTCAGACTAAACCCTCACAGATCCTTCAGAGGCGCCTCTTCATCGCTGCCCTCCGACAGATGCGGAGTGTGTTTCACTGGAAAAGTGAAACCGCGGCTGTGCTTGATCCTTGGCATATGAATTCATGATCCTAGAAATTTAAGGTGTAATCTCTCTTCTTTCTTTTTGTTGTGGATTCAGTCAACTGAGATGTGCAATTATTTTTTTTATCCTAGTTCGTTGGTTTTTATCCAGAACGCGGACGTGTGGATATACATTCACTTGACCAAGTCATTCACAGCATATGTCTTCTCATGAACTTAACTACTCCTGAGTTGTCGTTCCTCGCTGTTCTGTGTTCTCCGTAAACACATTTTAAAAAGAGCTGAAACAGTGAATGGATCAGCCAAACATTCATTGGATCATTATTATCTGACCATATCTTCCATACAGCAGGCCTCACTCACTTTTTATTGTCACTGTGTTGTGTGAGCCTGAACTCTTCAAAAAAAAAAAAAGCAGCTCTCCAAAATAACAACCACTTCATTGTGTGTGTGCTGAACATAACTTAACTCTGAACAAATAGTCTGTTTTGGTTTGATCGCAGACACGATTTTCAGTCTCTCCTGCAGATCCCAGTGTGATGTGAGATTTAGATTCCATGTCTTGCACAGTTGTGTAAACATTTCTGTGGGAGCGAAATGCTTCGTCCGGCCACAGATGGCTGAGCAGTCATCATCAGCAAAAAAAAAAAAAAAAAAGAGTCTGTAAGCTGTTGGTGCTTCAGGCCTGGAGCCTTTTCCTCCTCATGGCATGCTGCCCTGAGGGTATTCATTGAGCAGGGAGGGGCAACCATGTGCCGGAGTGTGCTGGGGAAAAGGCCGGTTGGTTATTTCAGACGAGCTGACGGTTCGTTCTCCTGCGTACATGAAGACGACATGAAGACGATCTGCTCGGTGAAATATGCTGGTGGTTCCGACTGTGCTAGGTTTATGTGTGTGTGTGTGTGTGTGTGTGTGTGTGTGTGTGTGTGTGTGTGTGTGTGTGTGTGTGTGTGTGTGTGTGTGTGTGTGTGTGTGTGTGTGTGTGTGTGTGTGTGTGTGTGTGTGTGTGTGTGTGTGTTTCTGTCTGTCTGTCTGTGTGTGTGTGTGTGTGTGTGTGTGTGTGTGTGTGTGTGTGTGTGTTTCTGTGTCTGTCTGTCTGTCTGTGTGTGTGTGTGTGTGTGTGTGTGTTTCTGTCTCTGTCTGTCTGTCTGTCTGTGTGTGTGTGTGTGTGTTTCTGTGTCTGTCTGTCTGTCTGTGTGTGTGTGTGTGTGTGTGTGTGTGTGTGTGTGTGTGTGTGTGTGTGTGTGTGTGTGTGTGTGTGTGTGTGTGTGTGTGTGTGTGTGTGTGGGTGGGTGGAGCAGCAGCAGCAGCAGCAGCAGCCACAAGGTGACACTGCAGCACACGACATTTTAAAACCATAAAAATCAGTTTCTACAGCTTTCAGTCAAAATCAGTTTCCACACTTGATCTCATCTGGTGTGATTAGCACCAACCACTGTCTCATTGAATATTTACATCCCAATCGGAGATTAGTGACTTTATTTTTGCGAGCGGTGCTCTTTTTTTGACCTCTTTCTAGGAAATTGCTGGATTTTCCGAGGGGAAGTTTTTTTTAATTTGGTAAAGGTTGCTTCTGAATGAGGCACAGACACATCAGCGCGTGGATCTGATGGACTTCCAAATGAGGGACAAAAGTGGACCGGACTCACCCCAGACAATCCGCTTTGATCTCCACAATCTCCCCTGTGATGCCCCGTTGCTGGGGAAGCCTCCTCTACACCTTGTAGCCCTAAAGCAGAAAAGGCAGGAGGGCTCCACTGTCCTCCCCCTCCCCTCCCCTCCTCTCCTCCTCACTGCCCATCTCGCTCCCTTTCTTCACACACATTCACCGTCCACACCCACACTGGACCCTCTTTTGAAAGTCGAGGGGCTTGATTTAAAATTCCTCCCTTCAGACCGTGTCATGCATTTTATATGCATGGCGAGTTGGGCGGAGGGGGGGCTCCAGCCCAAATGAACTTCCCTACGCTGTGGGTCTCCTCGGGGATGTACACACACACACACATATACTACCACCACCACCACCACCACCTCCTCCTCTTCATTTCTTTTACTCCTCTCCCCTCATTTTCCTGCACCCACTCAACTCTTTCAACATTAGTTTTACTGCATCATGCTTTTCACAAATTCCAGCGAGCAGGGCGAGGGGCCGCAGCCTTTGAAGGCAAGTGTGATCAGAACAGAGGCAGGGGGTGTATAAAAAGAAAGGAGGGGGAAGAAGAAGGAAAAAAAACCTGGCCGCAGGGCATTTGGGTTTTTTTGCACTCGTGTTTAGCAGCGTATGGAGCCGAGGAGGGAGGCTGACAAGTGCAAGTGTTTGGGGACAAGCTTTGATGTCTGATGGGGTGCGGCGGCGGCTGCCTCTGCCTCTGCCTCTGCACGGGCCTTCACGAGGAGACTTGTCACGTTGACACAGTTCATGGCTGCGGATGGATAATCTACAAATCCACCAAAAAAAAAAGAGAGCTCTGCTGATACACTGCTGCTCCACCTCAACGCTTGTTATCCTCTTTTCTGCCTTGCTGACACATTCCACAGAGATGGAACTGAGTAATGATACATAGATGTATATTTTAAAGCAAACACAACATGAACTTCAGCTGCTTGAGAAATCTGGTTTATTAGGAACAATATGATCCCACTAGCTTATTGTGGATATAGCAGTAAACAACGGAAACACAATTCACCTTTTTTTTTTAATAATAAGTGCTACAGGTTTTTGCGATTATAGACATTAAAACAGTACAGCAACCATAGTGCCTACATTCATATATGCACAGAGAATATAAAAAAAATGACAGTATATTGCTGTTAAACTGTTCCTATTCCTGCTCATAATAAAATCAACCCGCCGCTCCTCTCTCACATACACATCACTGGAACATCTCACACCGTGAGCTGTGGCGATGAGAATGGTGTAGTTTTTATTTTAAATTTTATTTGTATATATAGTGATAACTGAGACAAGTTGTAAGTCTGGCAGATTGACGTGTTACAGATGAGCACTGAGTTACCGTTGGAGCACAAAGTGGACAGAAGGTTAGCTGATATAGAACAGAAACACGAGACGTGAAGCAACATGTATTCTCATTAAGCTACTTTTGTTTTTCCTGTTTTTTGTCTGTTTTTTAATTAATTTTTTAGTTAAAGATTAATACAAGTTAACTTTGGTTTCCAGCTCTCTAGAACTATACTGTTAATTTGTGGCAGTTTAAGCTGTAAAATGAAAAGTTAGATCAACAGTATAGCAGCCTTAAGCCAATATTAATACGACACAGAAATTCACTTAAAAAAAAACGTTGTCTTTGTTACAATAGCAGCCAGGAAATAATGTAGTTACAGTGTGATTCCATAGAAGAGGGAAAAAAAAGGTGAAACAAGTACTGTTAAAAATCTGTGATCTGGTACCTCTCAATAAATAGACAATGCAACTTCTTTGCTGTTATTTGTTATCTTCTAACCTATTCTGTTATAAATATGCAAACACACAATATCCATTGTGTGAAGACGGCATCTTTCGACCATGCAACCAAGAAGTTGAGGATTTCAAATGACGGGAGAAATAAAATCACTTTTTTTTCCATAACCGACTACTGTGTACAATAAAAAACATTCTGCGAGAACCTTTCCAAAATGATCTATCCGACTGTAACACAAAACATACATCGATAAAAGACGCGGCTGAAAAGAACAAATCAATGGCAGGAGAGAGGGGGGACATCTCGGGTTCCAGGACTGCTGCCGTGGTCCACGTCTCTGTCAGAGAGGATTCTGGCCTGACAGAGCTGCTGGGGGGGCCCGGGCCGCTCGAGGACACGCGTCGACCTGAACGGACCGAAGGAGGAGTGAGAAGACCGCAACAGAGGTAGGAAACAGTAGGGCTGCTTTTGAGTTTTGAGGGGGAATAATTTAGCAGGGGAGTGGTCTTTTGGAATGCACTCTTCCCGCATGAAGATCCAAAAGGCATCGTTTATTTGACTTCTACCTCCAGCTCTCGTGCTGTGCTCATCATTTTCTTGCAGTATATTCACACGGATGTCATTTTCGTCTGCAACGACAGGCTCCTCCGGTGTGTTATCCCCTCCCGTCTCTGCTTTTTTTTTTTTTTTTTTTTCTTGGTGTGGGTTTCAAGAATTCAAATTAACATAAAAATCGCAAACAAGGAGCTATTCAGAAACATTCCAGAAGCCGGGTGCTGTCTTCCAGTTGCCCCGTCCTCTATTGGAGCCCTGGGAAAGTATAATGGTGCAGTGTGTGTGTGTGTGTGTGTGTGTGTGTGTGAAGTGTTCGCTGGAGCTGTCCGAGGTGTGGAAGCAGCAGACACACCGTTCGAGCAAGATGTTTCCATTATATATTCTGAGCAGCTGTTCTGAGGAGGAAGTCCTTTGAAGGACGGCTGCAGGGGGGGGGGGTCCATGGTTCAAACAGGGTTTTTCACCCTAACAAGCAGGGGCGGATCTGCAGCCACTTCTTCTCCGGCGTGGGGAGGGGTGTCATCATCGTGGTCCTCATCGTCCCTGCGTCCCCGTCCCCGAGGCCTTCAAGTAGAGGTCTCCGACACATGCAGCGTCTACACTAACACTCAACGTTCATGCTTTAACCAGAACAGAAGCAGGCAGGACAAAAAAACAAAAGAGAGAGAGAGAGAGAGAAAAAAAAAAAGAGAGATGCATACCACTGATCCCTCCTCTCCCCTTCGTTATAGGCAGCTTAGTGTGATCACATCTAAGCTGCCTCTTTTCAAGACGCTCCCCTTCGCTCTGTATGGGCCGAGCATCAGCTCCTTTCAGGTTGTTTTGATTTGTGTCTGTTTTGACGTGAGGGGGCGAGGAAGAGGGAGCTCTCCGGGCAGAAAGGCTTTGAAGAGAGCCAGAATCGGAAGAGTGAGAAGGTTGTCTCTGAGGGGTCAGGAGCGTCTTTTTAAAAAAAAGGGGGGGGGGGGGGCACGAGGAAGAGGAGCGGGACGCTGAGAAATAAAGTTGACTTGACGAGACGCAGGACTCGTTTCACTTCTGCGTGAGGTACGCTCCGATGGTGAGGCTCGCCGCCCCGAGTGCAGCCAGGCCGAAGACGGTCTTGATGGAGGGCCAGGAGCAGCTGAAGACGGACTCCCCGTGTCTGTCGTACAGCTCCACGAAGGCGTCCTGGGACACAGACAGGGGGGACAAGTTCAGACGGTTAATCGGACCGTCAAAGAATCATGTGTTCACCTGTGTTGGCTGTACATCGTGTTAATCACTCCTACCGAAGACACAATCATACGTCTCATTAAATGTTACTCAAACAGCAGCAAATAGTACTTTTGTTGTGGACTATTTTCATATTTTCATTTGTGGATGAATACACATTGGGTGCTTAAGTGAGTATTTACAGCTCTGGCTATACAAGACCGAGTCAAAACAGACTGCAGGGCCACATGTTCATTATCAAAGAGGGAACATGTGTGTCAATGGAAATGTGCAGCTCACTGATGTGTTTTTATTTTTTTTTCACAATTAACAAACATGGGAATCGCAAGGAGCCTATTCGCAACTGTACACTAACAGATGTCTTTTCCCCTTTTCTTCTTTGCATGTGGACGAGCGCGTGCGGCACTCGAGCATAAATATATTAATGTAACTCAGACCCTCTGAGTAACACCAACGCTTTCTGCCCGCCAGCAGCTAAAAGAGGACTCGAGCGTACTCGGGGTCTTGAGCTGCAAATACCATAGCTGTGTGTCTTCAGATGAGGAAATACAGACATCCGCTCATAAGAGGTGACAGCAGGAACAGCTGGACAGGAAGTCATGGTGCTAAGCCGCCCCCCCCCCCCATTCACCCTAACACACACACACACACACACACACACACGTAGATTATCTTGAGTCTCCTGTCGAATATCAGTGTCAGTGTGTTGAAGCTGTACGTCTTGGTTCATTTGGTCCTTTGAGTACTTGACCTCTCTGTGAACGATGGTGCATTGTTACGTCGATTTCCCCTCAACATTACCGTGTCCGTCGGAGTGTAACTCGTTTAACTCCAACTAGAATACACACATTTCATTCGAGCTGGGCCCAGTAGACACAGAACTGGGTCACTGCACTCCCTTTCACGCGTGTCATATTTTTTAATTCACGGTTTCCTTTTTCATTAAACAAAAGCCCGCACAGGACTAAAAAAGGAGACATCCATTCTGAAGTGCAGTGGGGAGACAAAAGTATTTCCTGTCCCCCCCCCCCCTTCGCCTCCCTTCCCGTCCTGCGGCATTCTTGAGGTTGGGGGCCGGTCGGTGACACAGAGGAGGAAGGATCAGCACTTTCTTCCCGGGTTTAGACCCTCTGGTGTCAGAACACACGGCTCTCTGAGATCAGCTGGAAATAGCTGTAACCACACGGCATTTCCTTTGTTGCAGCTGAGCCACTTTAATTATCCAGGGCTGAAACAAGAGGCTGCAGCCACGCCAGCAGCCCCGCGATACTGGAGCTCAGTGCACATGTCAGCATGCCAACATTGCGCCCGGTGCAATGCTAACGCGAGGCTGGTTCAAAAGGTTTCGCCAGGTAGTAGGCTAGTGTGTAGGCATGACAGCATTTCCTTATTGGCACAGGATGATGATAGGGATTTCATCAATCGCCAAAAGTGTTGAACAATTATTATGGCGTTGGATAAAAAGTCAGGAGATCAACCATAGACTGTATATCACAAATGGACGGCGACTACGTCCGGAAACCTCCATTCGTCTATACGTCTACAACCTGCATTCTCTCGACCGACCAGCAGAGGTCAGTCCCCATCATCCGTATTGATATTTCACTCGAAACAAGAAAATGTGAACCTTGCGGTGGTACAATGGGGAAAAGTCCCAAAGTCAGTAGGATCCATCATCTGGGAACTATGAATATTGTCCATCCAGTACTTTGTGAGACCTGGACAGTCCAACGGACGGACACCACCATCCGTGAACTCTTCTTTCACTGACGATTACCACCCCCCACCTCCGGGATTCAGGTACTAATTATAGAACAAGCTCTTTAGTCAGACCCCCAGCTGAGACCTTCTGCCTTTATCTTTTCTACTTTTTCTAACCTACTCCTGGCCACCAGGTCCGGCATCAAGTGCGTGAGACTGACTACTATCAGGGCACCACAAAATGGGCAGCTCATGATGCGTGTCCTGGATACGTCCCAGACAGTCGGCATAGATTATCATCTATTTAAGTCTGAAACAAAAGCGGGGCCAATTACCGTAAGAGGTTCGTAAGAGCGGTGATGGATGTTAAAAAGAATCCCACAAGGACACGGATGGTAATAACTCCAGACTGACTCAGGGGAGGGCTGGGAAGTGGAGACAGAGGAGGGAGGGGAGGAGGGGTGTCAGGTGGGTATCATGAGACCGAGGCATGCTCCATTTCGGCTCCTGGAACTTTTTATCACGCACACGTTAGCAAGCAGCGCTGCCGCAACCATGTGAGTGGTGTGAAAAAGCAAACCGTGGCCCCTTTCTATTCTCTCCTTCCTTGTGCCTTCCCTCTCCCTTCCTGTATTGACCGCCATTATGAAAATCTGATCCTTTGAAGAAAATAATGACAATAATGCGCAGCTGCCAAAGGGGCACACAGAAGGAAGACCGGGGACAGTAAAGGACAAAACATCTGCATTCACCACGTCAACAAAAGACCCTGTTTAATCCTCAAAAACTCATCTTCGCCCTGCGGCAAACCACCTGCCACCAGCAGCAGGTGTGCATCTGGGACATAGAGTCTCTCTACGGTATTCACTTTTGGGATCAATGGCTTTTGAAAGGTCACAGCTGCCCCACAGAAGCCGCGGACCCAGTGGGAGAATAACCCAGCCAGGTCTACACTCTCCCTTCCCCTCGTCTTGCCGGCACACAGTGGGCCCCTGGGAGAGACACATACAGAGTCGAGGAGTCAGCCTGAACACTCTAGCAACTGGCTGCCTGAGTGTCATTGTTACCCCGACGGGAAGCTTCACACATGATTTGCTTTTCCCACCAGCAGGAGAGGGCCTGTCCTCGACCTCTGATTTGTTTTTCACATGATTTAAACCTCTGGGTTTTGCTGCGTGTCTCTCTCATGGACACAAAGAGATTTTACACTGCTGTCTCCCTCGGATGGCCCCGTGCTCTCTTAAGGGCAACAGGAAATAGGCCTGCCAGCCATTTACAGATTCCTTTGGGTAAACCCCAGGCTTGTGTGGAAGATAATGAGTCATCCTGTGCACTTGGCTAGCTCCGCTAAAACCCCAAGCAGCGCGCTGCCAAAACAGAAAAATGATTAAGCAGTCATCTCTGTTTTGGGACGTTTCCATGGGTAATTGCGGGCAGACTGAGACTGAGAGAAAGGGATGTGGGTTAAAGTTCAACTTGTAATTAAACTGCCTGTTGTGGCTTCGCTGCTTCATCCACCTCTGAACCAAGCTTCTCCCCGCGCTCTGTTTATTTCCTAAGCATTCAAATAGCAACATGCTTATGATTTTGCATACGCTGCTGCTCTTTGATTTTCTAATGAGCCTCTCACAGACCTCTCCGCAGCTAATTAAAGTCAAACATAACTCCCGCTTCAGGAGCCACGGGGAAGCAATGTGATGTATATTTTTAAAAAATGCAAGAAAGGCATGAATGTCCTTTGTAATTCATCCATTTTGATCACGATATAGGCTGCACATGTTTCTTTCATGTGTGCATATCAGTATCTTATGTACGAATGCGTGTACGTGCAAAAAAAATAATATAACAACTCCCTCCAGACACAAAAGGTGACAGGAGAGCGAGCTCTCGTCTCGCAGCAAGGTCAGGTTCGATTGAGTCAGCCGAGACCTGTCATCCGTCGACTGGACCGGCGAGAATGAGATGACGGGTGGAGTTTGTTGCGATACTCGTTACGCGGTGAATCCCCCTGTGTCAGCAGCAGCAAACAGCTTGGAGCGGAGGACACTGAGCCCTTCGCAGATCTGTGACAATAGTGCAACACTTGGAAACAACAACCTTGCAGCCAAGTGATGACAGTCGCGAATGGGAAGCTGTTAAAGTCTGGAAAAACTGTTCATCTATGAATCAATTATTTGATCAACACAAACTTAATCACCTACAAATTATATTCACCTACAATTTTTGCATTAGGGACACTGTGGATGTTCATTTGCTTTCTGGTGCAGCGTTGCTGCATTTCACTTGTTCGTCAGGCTGCTGATGGAGACTCGGAGAAGTTGTTGTTCCAAGCATGTTTCAACCAAAACATATTATTTGGGGGTATTTTCAAAGCAAAACGTCCAGTTATTTTAGCTTGGGCTGTGGAAACTTCCTGCTTCCCAAACCCACCACCAGTATTTTCTGATATATTTTACACAAAACAATTTATTGGTTAATCAAGACCATTATTCAACAGGTAAATCCATCCTGAATTATTAGTATATTCAACTCTAATCCAGTGTATGATAAATCATTTCATGGCCTATCTTTAAGTTAGCTCAGAGACAATCTAAGGGGGGAGGGGGGCTGGACGGTGGTGTAGTGGCCAGCGCCGTCGCCTCACAGCCAGCAGGTTCTGTGTTCGAGTCCCGGTTCAAACCAACCAGGGCCTTTTGCAGCTTGCATGTTCTCCCCGTGTATGCGTGGGTTCTCTCCAGGTTCTCCGGCTTCCTCCCACAGTCCAAACACATGCAGATTGGGGTTAGGTTCATTGTAAATTGACCGTAGGTGTGAATGTGAGAGTGAATGGTTGCTCTCCTCTGTATGTGGCCCTGCGATAGGCTGGCGACCTGTCCAGGGTGAACCCCGCCTCTCGCCCAATGTCTGCTCCCCCCACGACCCTTAGATGGATGAAGTGGTAGACGATGGATGGACAATCTGCTTGGGAGACATTAAACCACATCTGACAACCTCATGACAGAGGTGCACAATTCCCCAAACTAAACTCTGAGCTCCGTATATTCCAGTGAAACCAATAGTACAATTTCTGTCGGAATTGTAACGGACACAACAGCAGTAGCTCAATCAAGATACTATTTATAATATTTCATATGGAATTAAGGACAAAAGGCATTCAACCTCTGGTTCCAAATCCTTCAATAAAACTGTCAGGCCTTTGAACTATTCCTATAAAGCAATTAACAACCTTTTAAATGTCCGGAAAATTAGTTAACCCTGAAGAAATATCAGTCAAAGGAAACTGAGAAACCTTTTTTTCTTTTATCCTCCTATCCACCACTCCACGTTTCCTACTCGCCCGTGTACCTTCGACAGTCATCACACTGGACTCGTGTGTCAAGGGAGAAACCAATCGGACGTTGGAGGCTTTACCCTAAAGCCTCATAAATATTCAAATTTGCGTCAGCAGCAGCTTTCGTGTGTTTACAAAACAGCACGCTCTCCCGTGGGAGTGGGCCTGCTCCACTGGAACATGAAACGTGATCGCCAGTAAATCACCCACACTCCTCATGACACTCTGAGGTTGTTTTTTTATTGTCTCCATTTTTTATTGTCTGAGCTGCCAGATATATGAGGACTATATTTTAACACATGAGACTTTGGTTTCTGAGGAGATGAATAATGCTTCGGTGAACTTGGGGGGGGGGGGGGGGGGGGGGGGGGGGGGGTGATCCAATCGAGGAAGCAACAGAAGGAGGAGAACTACTGGCGTGAAACCATGGAATTTGTGCAGAAGCATCTAGATTTCTGAGGTTTTTCGTGGAGTACAGGCAGATTTTGAACTGACAAACATTCCCCATCTTTTCCCTTGACTGAGCAGTCGTATGACCCTTGCAGGCCGTTTATTCCTGGTGAGTCCACTGATTTTTATCGAACAGCTTTAATCCAACATGAAATGGAGGACTGGGTGACCTTGGCTGGCTCAGAGGAGTGAGGGCGAGCGGACGGGTGTAGAGTGGGTTTGCTCCCCTGTCGCCTCCTCTCCTCCTGCTCTCCTGGTATACTGGCGCCTCTGCACACCTTCCTGAAGCCCGGAGTGTCTCGTGGATCATCAGCCACTTCTGCATTCAGAGCGACGAGACATCAAAGCGAGGGGAAAGCCACCGAGAGACAATCCTCCTTTCTCACAATAAATCAGACAACCTCTGCAGCTCAGACAATGTGTCTTTTGTTCTTTTAAACAGTCCTATGGTTTTGACCTTGAAACCCATTTCAGCCATGACAACTGATACTAAATCCTTTACGATTGCTCAAACTTGGCACAATGGCTTCCTCAAATACACACAATGCAGCTAAAAGGGGATGTTTGCCTCGTCGGAGGATGTCTGCACCGGGCCCATCCGGGGGGGGGGGGAGTGACAGAGTTCGGCCGAGCAGAAGTTGCTGGGCTACCACAAATATCAAGAGGCTTCTGGTTCACGGCTGCCCAGTTTTACGAAACGACTCTCTTCTCTGCTGCTCAGCCTGTTAATAAAAGGCCATGGACGACGCGCAAGAGCAGAGGAGAGAATGGAAAACAGCCGCTGAGTCATCCACCACACACGTGGACGCTGTGGTGTGTTAGGAGTGCATTAAACCTGGCTCGAGTGGCTTTCAAGAAAAGACAGGACATATTCCGTGTCGGTGCCTAATAAATCAGTGCTCTGTCCGAGGAAGCCGCAATCCGTAGGTCGGCTGCTCCAGTGACGTGTTTGAGGCTTCAAAAATACTTGCAAGCAGAGGGAAAGCCACCGCGCTGTGGTGCTCTTTCCTGAGATAATTGTGTGACACTCTCCGTCCTGGGTTGTTTTGTTGCAAAGGGCACTTGTACAAAGAGCCACTTAGTAAGGGAAAGTATCCGTGGCATTTAAAACAAGCAGAAAAAAGTCCAGTGGGGAAAAAAAGCAAGGCCATGTTTCCCATTCTCTCTACAGTTTAGGTTAATCATTAAACTTTCACATTGGAAACTTCTTTTGGTGTTATCAGCTTTAAATCAGCTTTATATTGCCGCGTACAGGAACTAAAGCGTCACTTATTTGGGCAAAACAAGGGAGCATGTGAGGCCCCGTCGCTGAACTGCTCTGCCGGATTGGTTCAGATTAAAACAAACCTCTGATAGAGACCGTGGGAACCAGCAGGTTCCCAAGTGGCCTGTTGCTTCTCCTGTGACAGACACAGCCCGTGGGAGAGGTTCATTTCCTGTGACAGGGGCGGCACGTTGCTTCAGCCCTTACAAGTCAGACCCACTGACCCCGGAAGACCTTGAGACCACACAAGAACCAAGTGAGCTGATAACAGTCTGACTGATGTGAGCTAAAAAAGACCACTGTATGGAGAAATGAATGGGATATGTGTGAACACCATCTGCAGCACGCTCGACGTGGAGCGCATGTGGTGGCTCATTGTCCTGAACTTGTCCCCCCCCCCCCACCCCCAAATGAAGTCATTTGCTTTGGGATTTTCTTGAGATGATGACTTCAAGCTTTGCTGTTATCGTGGTTTTGTGTTCTGAGCTTCTTTTTTTTTCTTTCGAGCTCTGATTTACCCAGAATTACACAAAAAAGGGGCTTTTCAGACAGCAGCGATTTTGCCAAGTCTTTGTAAAAGGCGTCAACAGTTCAGTTAGTGTTATGTCACTTCCTGGGCCAGATACTGCGGCGATGACATCACTGTCTCAGTTGAGACTATGGCTTCTCTGTGGTAGAGCCAAGTATGGTTAAATCACAGACTCTGTAACCAGGGAAAGACGAGAAGCAAGCCAAGCATGTAGTCATAATGCCGTGGAGAAAGGGAGGAGGGGGGTAGCAGTGGGACAGAGCTACAGTTGGGTAGACACTGTAACTAGGAGATCTGTATTTGTTTGGAACCATTAAGTAACTCCTAAATCTTCGCCCCGAGTCAAAGAAAAAGCAAACCGCAACAAAAAGGGGAAGGTTTTATTTTCACAAAAAGCGTCAGTGTTGTGATTTTGCCTTTGATGAAAATCCCAAGTCAACCCTGTAATTTAGGAGGCATTGCCAAACAAGTGGGGTGTAATATCATCCATTAGAGAATTAAACATGTCGGTGGGGGAGAAAGCTATTGCGCCTCTCGTAGTCTCCTCTTTCAGACAGGAGGCGTCGTGTAAAGCCGGCTGCTAAATGAAAGCTCGTCGGTTTTGGCAGGGAGACACTGGAGCGGTTTACACGTGGCCAGGTTTCAGGTTAAGCTGTGTTCCCCGTGTCCCCAAATGAGAGGAGCAGATTGTGGACCTCAGAAGTCCGATAAGATCAGAGAAAAACAATCATCTGTTTGAGGCGCAGCTCCCCCGGGAGCACTTTTGAAGTGGGTGAAAAAGGAGGAGCTGTGGCGAGCGGAGAAATGTCCACGAGGTCACAGTGAAGTCTTCTGCTGCCGATGGTGGAAAGTGCAAGTGCAATTACTCAAATACTGTACAGTTATCTAGTTATACTTTATTTATATATACTTCTACTCTACAACATTTCAGAGGGAAATATTGTACTTTTACTGCACAAAATTGATCAGACAGCTGCAGTGACTTTCCAGTTTAGGATTTGACCTAAAGCTGATAAAAACACATTGTTCAAAATCAAAACCGTGGTTCTCAATGTTTTTGGCTTGTGACCCCTTACCAGAAGAAACAGTGTCTATCAGCTGCACCAAAGAAAAAATTCCCTTTAAGCTTCTCAGAAACTTGAATGAAGTTAAGTAAGAATTCTCCAACATTTTACAAATAACAGAGCAAAGATTAGAGTACAGTCCAAATGGGTATAGCATAACCCTAACGCTTTTGAGGGGAGTGAACTAAAAGACTAAATTCAACTGCATATAAAGTAGTTGCATCCTGACCGGCAACAAAAAAATCCTGCAGATTTATAGATTGGTATCTGACAGCACTTCTGTATGGTTTTGAATGCAGCACTTTTACTTGTCGAGGGATATTTTGAAAGCCATGCATTGGTTCTATTACTTAGTAAAAGATCTGACAAACCTCCCACCACTGGGCTGTTGTCATATTTGTTTCCAGAGATTAAAAACACAACAACCACAATGTAACATGTGGGAAGACAAAGCAAAACTCAATATGGGAAGGAAAGCCACGGGCTGAGGGCTGAAATTGCGAAATGCGTGACTAACCAACGTTGTCCTGCATGAAGAGTGAGGTCATTTATAAACAGGCGACTGAAAAGCTCAGCCACATACCCTCTCTGATTTCCAGCTCTATCAAATGCAATCCCAGAAGGAACGCAGGCGTTCTCTCCGCAGAGAACCCCCTCCCCTCCTTCCGCCTTTCAGACTGGGAATTCTGGGGAAAAGTTCATTGACCTCTCTCAGGCAACCAGCTGATTTTCATCCAGGCTGGGGGGAAAGGAATGCGAGGAATGCATTGATGTGTGGAAACAAACAACTGCGCTCTGTGTGTGTGTGTGTGTGTGTGTACCCGAGAGGCCTGATATGAGAAGGAATGAACCTTGAGATAACCAAGTCCACTGCAAGAAACACAGCTACAACACTGACTTGCATTATGTAATAGAAACAAGCAGAACTAAACCCTTCTCCGAAGCAGATGAATGTGACCAAGGCCTAATGAAGTCGCTGAGAGCGGCGGTGGGCATCACTTTTTATTCCCTGCCCCTGTATCTTCAATGTGACTCAAAGGGACCTTGGAGAAGCGGCGCTGAGCAGCTTTTAAACAGAATGACTGTTTGAATTATCCGTGCAGGTTGGCTCACTCCGAGCGGCGTGACCTTCCCTGTCTGTACACACACAGAGACCAAAGGGAAACAAGCGCAGCCTACATGGTGAATGATAATAAGTTGCCTATTGTGAAACCGAAGGTCTGCTGTGAAATGTGCGGAAAGCTAATAACGTCAGTTCATAATAGAGGTGGGGTTTTTTTTGGAGGCATTGTCTCTCCATTAGCTGCATCCAGTGACCGCTGAGTGGCCTTGATGCCGCCGCGCAGCGAACATGAGGATATAACTCTGTGAAATTGAGACTTTTGAGCGTACACGAACCGGGGAGTGTTGAAAAAATGTTATTTTCCTTTTGTGTGCCTACATGCACAGTCCTCTGCTTTCCAGGCAGTCAGGAGACGGATCAGCTGAGGATCAGATGATGGTATAGTCAGATGACTTTTAACAGGAGACTTGAACCAAGTTTGCTCTGTAGCTTCCTGCGCAGCGAGCTAATCTACGCCGACTCCACTTGACAGCAACAAACTCCAAAGAGATCAAAACCAATTTATCATCCAGCTCCCTTTTTGCCTTGGTCTTTCAACCGTGGCGGCCTCGACATGCCTTCACCAGCCGTTATTACTTTACACCCCTTTCCTTTTCAACTATCACCTAGTCAGCCGCAACCAGGCTGCAGCACATGTGGCGGGTCACAGGGACTGGACTGTCTGGTGATAGCTTCATAAGCCCCCTCTGCCCGCTTGCCCTTCCATCTCTCCTCCTCCTCCTCCTCCTCCCCCTCCTCCTCTACAACCACGTTAGCCTCACCTCCTGATCAAAGACACCTTGTGAAGTCCGGCCATTTCATCCAGGAATATTTTTTTAACCCGTGTCCTCCCTGGAGCCCTCGAATGCAGACTCATATTAATAGAAATATTTGAAGGTCAAAGAGCCTGAGTGCCCATCCTGACAGACTGGGTGGTATCAGAAGATTAGTTCGCCCAGCCAGCTGATCATTTGGCACAGTGACAATCAAAGGTCTTTTTTTTTAATGAAATTCTGTTGATTAAAATGGGGAGAGAATGCATAATTACTGGGCTCTCCACTCGTTTTACGGCCTTTTTTTCACAACCACAAGTGGCCGTAAAACGTGCAAGATAAATGAAGCCCTTTATAGGTCAATTTGCAGGGTTGATTAAACTACTGGTGGTTAGATTTGCCGACACAAGTCTCGTCTAGACATGTCACAGTGTTAGCACTTCGCCATAAAGCAAAACGGCGCCTGACATAACCGAATCCAGGCAGGCATCATTAAAAAGAAGAAGAAGAAAGAAGAAAATATCCGGCATAAGTCACAAAATGATGCCCCCTTAGAACATACACAGACACAAATCACTGTGCTGTCAGGATAAAATACCAAAACATAATGGTAAACAAAATACCTAAGAAGAAAAAGGAATCACTGTCACTCCTCCTGTTTTCAATCCTCCCCTTCTTCTTTGAAGCAACTGTCATTATTTGAGTCGTAATAACGGCCCAACAACCAATTAAAAGGCAGCTTTCAGAGGAGACTCAATCGGTGTAATATAACGCCGTCACAATGCTGGTGGGACATTCCTGTCAGAGGTAGGTCGGGGGGCAGCAGTGGTCCCCTGAAAGCGGAGGGGGATCTGTTACAGCGACAAAATGTCTTCCCCATTGCAGCCCGCTGCTGACTACGCTCAGGGTTGCATGAGCGCTGCCCAGAAACACTTCCAACAGCAACATTCCTTCACAAAGATTTTATCTTCCAAAGGGTGTATTCCTTTTTTCCCCCCCTGCCACCTGCGCCAGGTGAAAAAGCCGTCAACACTCAACTGTGGGAAAAACCTCTCGCCAGGGTCTTTCCACAGAGACACGTTTTTTTTCCGTTGGCATGAATTTCCATAAATCACCTGCGTGCACGGCTTGACATTTACAGCCACTGGATCCCCGTGTTAATTTAGTCTTTGCTCAGAGATACCGACACAGCCCGTCGGAAACGCTCAATCGATACAACATGGTCCAAGTGATATCCGAGCAACGGTTGACCTCACTCAGCGTCGACTGGAACAGATTAGATTTCTGGATTTGCTGTGCTGCCCAAAAACAAAACAAAAAGGTCCCACTGGGAACCGGGTGCAGAGAAGTATTTACCCCAGACCTCCATGGACGAGGCAGAGAAATCTATTTACCATTATCTGGCTTTTGGAGGGCATGTACTCAGCATTTCAGAGAAGGGCCAATAATGGCATGCTGTTTGTTAATGGCCTGTGCTGTGGCTAGTTGCACTGGGAAATCCCAGTAGAGATGGTAGTGGTGTGTGTGTGTGTGTGTGTGTGTTTGTCTGTGTGTATGTGCATGTGTTAGTGTGTGCACCGTTAACAGGAAGCTAGGCACCCCGGGGCCATCTGCTCCCTGCCATGGCTCACATGTCACCCTGTGACAACACAGCATTATTGATTCACACTACCACATCCACTTCTGTGTGTACACACTGTTGTGCCACACAGTATATGTATGTGTGTGTGTGTGTGTGTGTGTGTGTGTGTGTGTGCATTGTGCGTGAGGCAAATAATTGATTTGCACCAGGACATCCGCTTTTGTGTTTGCTTGCCTGTATGTGTGTCTCTGTGTGTGTGTGTGTGTGTGTGTGTGTGTGTACAAACTTTAAAAACCTTAAAAAAGGGTCCATTCACACAAGTTGATCAAAAAGCAGTACAATGTTAAAGGTTTGGCTTATAGCGATGATAAGAGGAAATGACCACCTGACTGCGGCAGTCCCCCTCAACTGTGAGTCATATTTTAGCCTCTTTCAGCTCATTGTTTTGGTTTTAACAGTCAGACATTTTTTAAGCAACTCTATGCTACATCGCCAGCATCACCAACTTCATAGTGAACATAGCGAAGCATTTGACAGATCAAAAGCCAGATATTTTTTTACTTGGTGGAGCCCAAAACAGAGCTGAAAGGAGAGTCAGTAGAAGACGTACATTTGCTGGATGTCAGAAACCTCAGAACAAATGAAATAGAATTTTTCTTCTTTTCTGCTTAATGTGTTAACAACAAATTGGCGATTGATGATAATGAGTCAATGTTGTGTTTACAGCAAGTTTGCATGAATTACCACCATGAAAACTGTCAGCCAATGCGGTGCCAATAATTTAGAAACATTTTTTGATCTTAGATGCCGTTTCTTCACAAACAAGAAAGTAATAAGAGCAACATTTGCAGCTGCATTTCAAACACAAGTTGCCATTGGTGCTCTGGAAATTAATTGAAAAAGTGAAATCGTTTTTTAAAAACCCTTTTGGTGGGGGTTGTCCCAAAAATATCTACAGAAGCTAGACAATGGTGAAACCATTTAACCTTGCCCTATTTTGATATAGTGCGCCGCCTGCAAGGGTGTGCCCAGTGGCAAAGTCAACTAGTGTCTCCGGAGGCTCCTCATTATCCAGCTCCCACTATGACAGGAAAGGTGGAAAACTCTTTCATCTGCCATCTCAAACGCTTCACTGGGACATTTTTTTTCTCCATTGCAGATTGGCAGTGGGTCTGGGATGAGTGCCATGATAGCACAGAAGCAAGCAGGGCAGGGATTTACGTGTAACATGACAATTAAAGGACCACACGGGAGCAGTGATGGTAACGCTACTATATTTAGACGCCTCTCACGTGTCCATGCATTTTTCAGGGATCTGGGGCGTTACCTGATACTGAAACCCTCGTCTCTGGGTATTAGTGTGCCGTTTGTGATGAGACTGGGCACGTGTGTGTGTTTATAAATGAGTGTGTCGAAGGTTGTGGGGTAAGAGACAGAGAATGGGTAAGAAAAAAAGACAGGGGAAAGAAGAGGTAAGCTCCTGATGGAGCTCAGACAGCCTTTGAGGTTCTAATTCAGGGGCATCCATTTAGTGTCCGAGTTTATCCACCCCATACATTATTCATCAGTGTGTGTGTGTGTGTGTGTGTGTGTGTGTATTCTGACTGGGATAGTGGTGCTTTTAAACAGCTCAGGCGAGTGTTGCTCACGAAACAGGAAAACAGCAGGTTAAGGCGATTGCTGATTCAAGCAAAAATAATAAAAGGAGACACATATGTTTATGGCTGAAGACACAAAGACCAATATGCAGACCCACATGACTCCAGCTGCCTTAAGAGAAATTTGAGCGAGACAAAATAAACAAAACAAACACCGCACACACACACACACACACACACACACACACACACACACACACACACGTCAGCACGCCAGCCGCCTACAGTGGTTCCTGAATGTGGCACACTCAGCTGACAGGGTCGTCCAAAAAAGAACCAAACTGCACACACCCTCCACTCAGGAAAGAAACACGCAGGTCATCTCCATTATTTATTTACAGTTGCTGTTCCCCAGCAGACATTCCTCCGGCTCTCCTGAGGAGGCCCAGAAATAAGCACACAGGACGGGGTGGAGCGTATCCAGAGGGAAGTGAGGTCGTGGAAACAGGCCGAGCACTTGCAAAGCCCCAGAATTATGTGATTGAGACGGGAAAAGAACTGCATTTCTCTGCTAAACGCCTTATTTGAGTGTTCACCATTCCAAAGGTGCAATGCTAAGCATGCATGGAATGGTGAACATGACATAGACGCAAGTGTCATGTCAAGCTGAAAAGATCTACAACTGTACTGCCTTATGTTCAAGTGAAGGGAATGGGGAAAAAAATCATTCATTTGGCTGAGTTAAATCCTGAAGTGACGCCGTGTTTCTGAAATCAAGGTTGACAGCATGTCTGCAGTTTGAGTATCAACTTGATTTTACTGTCAAAAAATAAAAGGATTGCGATTTTTTTGGGAATGAATAGCTAAATTATTTATGGCACAGTATCCAGCTGCCACAAAAGCTTTTGTTTGTTATTATCTGTGGTGAGAGTCTGTCAAGTAATGATGCAAAGCCAGTCTGGCTCTTCCTATAAGAAAATCTTGCTTTTTGGTGAGATTTGGCACAAAAAGGTCTGGTAACATCACCTATAGCAGTTTTTCATTAAATCATTTCATAAAATCCTTTGAATCTTTTGATGTCAGTGCCCTACGATTCCTGCATAGCAGGCATTTGTACAAGAATGGAAATAAATCCACAAATTATAGGATTTTTCTTCAACGTAAAATTTAAGATGAAAGTTAAATGATGTCATTATTAGTAACAAAACAGCCGCTAGTTTCTTTTATGGAGCGATACAGATAAACCTCAGTACTGGAATCGACTGAAGTAGCCTCTTTATTGTCATTCAGACTGCACCGCCTCGGCTAAGGACGGTTAAACATTCTGTCTTAAGTATTCCATGCACTCCGAGACCCAGATACAGAGACTCAGGATCTCTCCTGGGCTACTCTTAAAAGAAAGTATTAATGTCGGATTGATTCAGAAAGTTAAAGCCCAGAGCTGCCTGCGTCAGTGGGAAATGTTTCTGAGATTACAGTTGCCGGGCTGATGGGTGTAAACACAGTGGCAGATGGTGAGCGACCGAGGCCTGCGCAGCAAAAGGGGTACAGTACATTGGGGGAAATCTTGGCTGCCTCTCGCCACACTAAGCTCTTTTGTCTCCGTTACGGAGCCGAGAGTCCACATCAAGAGATAACACTGTAGTCGAAAATCTCCAAACTCGGACTTGGCTGCAGAATTTTCTGCTCTCACAGCGGTGAAATGATGTGGTTATTTCTCTGTTTTGAAATTGTGGGTGGGAGTGAAAAAATCCTAAATGCTATTTGCATGAGTAATCGTTCCTCCGTCTGATTGCTGGGAATAAGAAATCAGAGTTAGTCCCACAGTCTAGTTTGTGAAGCCAAACGTCAAGGTAAACAACTGACTGCAGCACGCAGAGTGAAAAAAAAGTAGAAGATCCCTAGTCAGCTATGACTTAAAGAGCTTATTACAACGCGCGTCTCCTCAAATGCAGCGTTCCTTTCATTGCCAATAGAGGCTTCTTTTTGTATGTTAAAAGCCAAAGGAAGCAGAGCCTTGAACGCACCCTGAATGGTGCCGACTTGTTGAAGATAAAGAATTTGCATGAAGGAGACACAAATTGAATGTAAGTGAGACCTCGTCCAGATTTTTTTTTACTCTCCTGTGACGGGCTGCATGTGCCTCCTTTGTGATTCAGTTAGTTTGGGGTGTTTTTTCTCTCCCCTCCTCTACTCCACCGACATGTCACCTATATGAAGATTAATGACTTCCTCACTGTACTAGATCCACTCAGCTGCAACAGGGGAGTAGTGGGGCGCAGCCCGCAATACCATGGCAACATGCAAGTCCCACCCGCCGATGAGCAGATTGTGCTCAGGGATTCCCCCCAGCAGGATGGACCCAAACCAAGCCAACTTACATTATCCTGTCCTCTCACGCACGCACGCACGCACGCACGGAGAAATAGGCCACCTGGTTAGCAGCATTCCTCAGACACCTGATCCTGCTCTTTGAGAAAGGGTTTACACCTTACTCTCTTCCCCTACAGGAAAACAAACCTCAAAAACAAGACCAGGGACTTCACAGGTAAATGTAAATGTCTACATGATATTACCTGCTCAAAGTGACAATGCTTACATGCTGGGGCTTGGCAGCTACATTGTTGACCATGTTCACCATGTTAGTTTTGCATGTTAGCACTTGCTCATTGGCACTCAACACAAATAACAGCTCAGCTTGATGTTGTTCTTCTTAATCAAGTATTGGAAAAAATATATCATTTTGACCTGATGGTGGCTCTGAATGAAAAGCCAGGAGTTCAGCAAAGTTATTAGAGTGAATCCTGAGGGGAATGTCAAAGAGTGTTCCAAATTTCATGGCAATCCATCCAATAGTTGTTAAGATATTTCACTAAAAACCACAATTAGTGGTGACACTAAAGTAAAAAGTCATGGGATCACCCAACTAGGTAGGATTCATCCTCTGGGGACCATCAATGTCTGCACAAAATGTAATATCCAATAGTTGTCGAGAGCGTTCAGTGCGAACCAAAGAGGTGAACTGACCGTCTGACTCTCTAGAGCAAGACTTAAAATAACAGAGCAGACAAAAATAAATAAATGAATATCTTGTTCCTTCTGAGGCTGTACTCAGTTTACCTTCCAAAAGTTGTGAAATTGTTGTTTTTCTTTGCAACAGATTTTTGGCATTTTGCTCCGCGCCGGCCCCTCAGCCAGTCGAACGTCTGAGGTCAAACGTGTAATTTCAGAGGTTGGTCGCTGCCTGCCACTTTGTTCAATCATTTGGTGTTTACTGCGAGCGCCAGTAAATAAACACAGGTGAACCATTTGTGGGTGAGGCTGTGGCCCCACTGCAATCGTCCCCCGGCGAGAGCGATTTTTTCTCGCCACAAAGGTAAAGTTTAAACACCCAGTGTTGGGGACAATGACAGAACAGTGGGAGCGTGGGAGGTAATCAGTGGCAACAATTTCACCGTAGGCCGGGTTGTGCAAATACAGTAAGTGCATTGTTATAACTGATGGGCAGATAGTTTTATTTAAGTCAAACTATATTTGACTCACCGGTGATGCCTAGACTCAACAGAAATTAGCGGGCACTCCCGTATCGGGCTCAAACTGTCTGAAAAACAACAGGAAACAGAGGGTAGCTGACAGAAAGCCGTTTCCACACCGCTCTCTTGTGTCAAAATGTCAGAAATAGGTTGATTAGCCGCCACCTTTTGTTTTAAGATTCACCTCTGAGCAAACAATAACACAATGGACAGCGTAGGTGACCATAAACACAACCTGTCTAAACACACACACCGTTCAACCATGTTTGCTCAGTGTCCTCAACGTCAGGAGGCACAGAGAAAAATAATGTCTCTTGTTTTGGTCTTTAATCTAACAGAGACTAAAGCTCATCGACGAGGTCTATTACGTAATATCCACCGGGCAGATGGTGGCTGACATGAGGAAAAATAATGATGACCCATTTGTACCTCTAAAATGTGTGACCCCAAAATGGAGGAAATCCCTCAGCGAAGTCCACGATGAGAGGATTGGACATGGAAATGTGGCACATTTGCTTCATTGCAATCCAGTCAAGGATTTCACAACAAAGGAGATTGGTTGGCACATCATTTCCAAGCAGTGGCAGCCATTGTTCAGTCCACACAGCTGAGGACACTGAGGTCATGTCCTCAGTTTTTTGCTGCAGCTGGGGGTGTTCATGTGCCTTGTACCATTAAAAACTGTGACACGATGAGTATTTAACTGGCTAATTCTAATATTTTTAGACTCCGTATTTGTCATTTGGACTACTCTAAAGCCAATAAAAATGAATGAATGGAAGGAAAGCAAGGATTTTCAGCAACCACTAAGACCCTGGCCACAGCCTTGACACCACTCAAGGGAAATATCTGCATATGAAATCTCAGCAACGTGTGAGTTATGTGGATTCAGAATTCAGAGAAGAAGTCTGACAATTGAACCAACTTTCGGTTGCCATCGACACCTTAAAACCTGCAAGAACTCTTAAGTATGAAACAGACTCTTGAGGTTCAAGAGCAGCCATGAATATCGAGAGCACAACCATCACTGGCATATGCTGAATGACTTTATCACATTTCAAAATCCATAGACGACAAGCCCATGAAAAAGGAGAAGCTAAACGTCACAAACTCAGACAAAGTTGCGTCTGCATTGTCAGTTATCAAATGTCAGGTAACAACGGAAAAAAACACACACACACACACACACACACCTTAGGAAATTCCCCACCTGATAGGCATTCAAATGAATATATAAATCAACATCAGTGTCTGCTATAATCCAATATGCCGTTACCACAGCTATGTTGGGGATTTTTGCAACCGGACGTAGAATTGGGGGAGGGTCTGACTGAGAACTTGTCTGAACGAGACCACATTTCACAAAATGAACATCATGCCTTATTGAAAAAGACTTGAAACTAGCGAATGAGAGCATAAACTCCCCAGTAAAATGTTTACTGACGTTATAAATTAAGAGAGAAGTAGAGTCATTTTCTCACAGACTTCTATTTGCAACCAGTGAGTCGACCTCTGCTGGTGATTCCAGAGAAAACAGGCTTCAGGCACTTCCGCATCAGTTTTATTTTCCGAACCCTGTGACTACATCCATTTTAATATACAGTCTATGGCTTTTACTAAAGCTCTAAAACATTAAGGTAAATACAAAATTCCATATCAAATTGTCTCATTTGAGCCCATGTCACTTGGACGTGGTTTCCGAGGTGCTGAGAGCAGACATCCACCAAACTGACCCAAACTGGAGACATATGCTTTCAAATAATCCTAAATAATCCCAAAAAAAATACTGTGCTTTCTCTCTGCGGTGGATGCAGAGCGGCAGAGACACAGCTCTCTCCGCCCAGCTGGAAAGCACAGACTGTGATGACCTACATTATTATTGTACAGTGGGCACAGGCTCTGCAGACCTGGAGCAGGCCAAGCCTGTGCCAGCTGCGAGGCACACGTCTGGACAAAAAAGGAAGACAATAAGAGTCACGACCTAAATGCACAGAGGGCTGCATGTTAAACACAGCGGCTGCGGAGGCGCGCTCCATGGCTCCTGGAGGGCTCTTCCTCTGTTGCTGCCTTTGATATGTGCCACAACCTGCCACCTCCGGGAGCAAGGCACACTCAAGGGGAATGCTAAACGGTCCTTCCCTTTGAGAAGAAATGTTCAATATGAATCATTGATAACCCCCTAGCGCGCGCGCGCACACACGCACGCACGCGCACGCGCACACACACACACACACACACACACACACACACACACACACACACACACACACACACACACACACACACACACACACACACACACACACACACACACACACACACACCACTCCAAATCTGGTACCTTGCAGCTAAGATAATCAAGCAGCACAAATGTTATGTTCTCATTAAGGGCTCATGCTAATTAGAGGCTAATTCGTGGCAGATTGTTTCAATAAATTCACGAGGAGGCCACTCGTTGGAAACAAGAGCAGCTCACACATGCAGGATTTAGCAGGAGGACGTTTTGCAAAATAAAAGTGGCTATAATTCTGTCTGAATGTGTGTACATCTGTGTGAAGGCAGGTGAAGGCTGCGTGTAGATGCCCGCATGTCCTAGTTTGTACCTGAAGCATATGTGTCATTCAGATGAGCAGGAAGCCGCCCTGACATCTCAAGCCTGACCAGCCTATTGCCCACAGGCCCAAGCACATTAATCCAATAGTTTTCTGTTTGCTGCTGACATGTGTCTGGCCTCCTCCCTTCATGCTGGAACCATGAGCGTCACACCACAGCTGTACTGGAGCACTTCGGTACATAAGGCTTTCAGAGAGCAGGAGAAGAAAGTGATATGGTGGTTTGTGTGTGTGAGCTCAATCCCTCCCTGGATTACGCTCAACTACCCTCCACGCACACTCCCTGACGTATGCGTGGCTGCCACTGGCGGTCCACTGGACAGGGCGGGCCTTTCTGTTGGAGCGTCGGGAGGTGTGACACAGCACGCGGTCTGATTGGTCACATCGGTTTGACAGCCACCGTCGGCGTCCAATCGGAGCAGCCCTGAGGCCGTCCATCTCTAACGTCGGCGCTGTCGTGCGTAATGGACACATCTCGAGGTGGTTTTTTTTATTAATGACCGCACACATACGTGCCGTCGATCTTGCGGACATTTACCCCGATCAGTGCGCTGATGTATCGATCTCACCTAAACACCAGTGGTCAGCTGTGTTCGCCGATTAAAACCTCAAAGAAAAAGAGGGACTTTTGCGCCACCGCGGCACAGAACTGCAGCTATACTCGGAATCAGACCTACCCATCCCCCGTTGTCCATAATCCAGCTGTTAAGCGGTCCATTTAAATACTCTGTCATCCACTCCGCGATGTTGTCCACCTGCGATGTCATCTCCTCGGTGTCGGCGCACTCCACGCACACGGTGCCCCCGAACTCGAAGAACGCGATAATCCGGCCCCAGTTCACCCCGTCCCGGAACAGTTCGTCGATCACCTCGGCGAAGCGCCTCTGCGCCGTGGTGGAGGTGAGGT
This sequence comes from Scophthalmus maximus, assembly GCF_022379125.1. NCBI lineage: Eukaryota > Metazoa > Chordata > Actinopteri > Pleuronectiformes > Scophthalmidae > Scophthalmus > Scophthalmus maximus. The sequence continues at coordinate 17,781,670 of NC_061519.1, forward strand.
ACAGCTGCCGCGACATCTCCGTGAAGTCCGGCTGGTACAGTCTCTCAAGTTCGTCGCCCGCCTCGCGCAGGACCCGGTGGACGGCGGCGCGCGGCTCGGACTGAGGCGGCCGCCTGCAGAGGTCGGGGTGGCTCTCGTCGTCGGGCCCGGTGCTGGCTCCATGGCACCGGCGCACCAGAGTCGGTGGAGGGGCAACTATCGACCCGTTATCAGCGGCATCTTCATCTCGGACATCATCAAACCCCCACACGTAGCCCCGCTTGGAGAGTTTATGGCAGATGTACTTTTCCACAATATTGCGATTACACTCGCTCGCCATTCCGTCTCAATTTGGCACTTCGTACAGACCGAGGGAGTCCTACATCCAATGCATAATGATCCGAGGTGTGCGCCGCACACTGCTCCGCACAGACTTGTCCGAAAAAGGGTTATATTTAAACATAAGCGATGCAACGAGTAATCCCAGCCGGGGGGCGAATTGTGCTTTGAGAGTTGAGGAAATCCTTTGATTTAAAAGAAACTGCACAGAAACCGTTTTTTTTTAAAAAGTCAGTGAGACACACCGAGTCCGTGTAAGCAGCAATCTTCGTTTCCCGAATCCTTGGAGAGACACGGGCGACCTTCTCTTTGCATAGAAACCCAATATGCGGAAGAGGGTTGGAGTAGTGCTGATCTCCAGTGCACACAACCCAGAAGTGGATGCGTTGCAAATTAAAAAAAAAAACCCACCTGAATGAAGGCCAGAGTCGTACGCGCCTGAAGGGGCTTTAACCGCCGCCAACTGGTTGCTGTTTTTTGGGCAGCGTTTACGCACAACCGTGCGCGGGACTGTGAGCCACACAAGGTCGGACCGAGTCCTCTTCAGCAGCACCCTGCCCACCGCCAGTGGGCCGCGCTCTGCTGGTGAGGTATTCCTGACGTCAGCCGCGCAAAGTCCTTCCTTTGGCTGCGCCCGGAGACTGCGAGTGCACGGAGAACTGCACTGAATTGAAGTCAATGACGGTCCATATTCTTACTGTTGAATGTTTGAACTTCATTAAGAAGAAAAGAACAACAAAGAAAAAGACAGACAGGCTTCATTTAGCTGCTTACCCAGACAGGTGCAGGAAAAGCTCTTGGAGGATTTTTGGTTGATTCATGAAGAGCACAGGACCGTCCCGCTCCGATGAAGGGCTGCTTTGATGTGGTCCGGCCACCCCCTTGTGGATGGAGATCCAGCGTTGAAGTACAAAATCGATATACCTGTATACAATTGTATACAGTGTCTAATTCTTGTTCTAATATTTGTAACAAAACATCTCCTGCTTTGTTACCAATATGAGCGATAGATGCTGCTCTGGAAAGTCCCCTCATGGAAGATTAAAATCCCATCTCCTCAAAGAGAATATTTAAAATTCCACAAGCGTCCCTGAACGCCCCAGCATCAAACTTCTGAGTTCAGACTTCATTTTTTCTGCAAGTGTTTTCCCTCAACTAGAATTCAGCAAAAGAGATGCCGTGTAAAGTTGGATATAACCGGAGGGAAGCGGCTCGGATGTGGTTTAAGAAGAGATGGAGGATATCGATTCAACAACCAAAACTGAGGACGAAAATTAGGAGAACGATTTGGGGATTTTCTTCACAGGTATTTATTTAGTTTATAATGTAAGAAAATAAGACAAAGAAACGTTCACTTCTCTCATTTTTCTCTCAATGGCACACAAGGTGAAGGTGTTAAGCTTTCTTTTGGCAGGAACAAAAGTAAAAATGCAAGAAAAAAGAATGAAATGAGTGCATTATGACTTTTGTTTTCAATACTTAATTATCTAATGACGACAACATTAAATAGGGGAAATTAGTGACTTAAGAGAACTTGAATCATGACCAGATGTTCAAAACATATCGTAAGCACGGGCTTCTTTTGCATAGCTTAAAGGTGTTGAAACAATACTGCTTTTACATGGGCTGCATGTTCTATCAACGGTGTGTCACTACCTCAAGGTAAAAGAGAACTTCTAAAAGCAATAAATGTACGATTATTAAAAAATCTCTTGAGTGCGGGACCGTTTGCCTTTAACCAATGTCAAATGAGAATATCGTCACAACACGAGTCAACCATTCTCACCTTCATATTTTGGATTTCACTAAGGCTTCTTTCTGTCGTACAAAAAACGGAAATGGACAAATACATTGTCGTTTTATACACAGAAAAGTCATATTAAATGAACTGGTAAACCACCAACTGTGGACAGGTCCATTCTTATCGCATTAGCTTCTTCAGTGGTCATGTCTTAAGGCTCAGAATGGGTCCCCACACTGCTCCACTGCTTTTTTCAAACTAACTCTTAAGATCAACAGAGCAGCAACGTCACAATAAATGTCAAATAAATGCATTGCATCGACAAAAAAAGATGAAGAATTTGTCTTAACACATTTTGGCATTCAAATATTGTTGCATTTGAAAATAATATTCCCATGTTCTGATTTTGTATGCTTTGTATCAAAGTACATTCTCCCCATTTGCGATGGACCAGATGAAGACTTGCAAGAGTTGACACGGTGCTTCTTCTCCCTCTCTATGCAAAAATAGTGAGGAGGTCATATGATAAGTGCAAGTTTTTCCAAGGCTCAACAGAAACCGGGAGGGAATCGATATTGTTATTCGGGGAGTCAAGGATCACACTTTCATGCTAGTCCCTCTATTATGTTGGCCTTTATGTAAAACTAATCTCTGGCGCCCTCACTAGACTTTCGGGGACACGACTCGGACCAGCAAGTCATGTCCTCAATGCCCCGCCCCGACAGTTTATGGATACCATTTGGATCTTTGACAGGGGGTGGTTGAATACAAACCTGCATGTAAAAATGATACACTTCCTGTCACACATATAGGAAAGAAGAAAAAAGTGTACTGAACAAATGCACCCCCAATTTAAAATTCATGGCTTCAACCCATAGTACCTGCTCGCATTTCTCAACGAAATCAGTTGAGAGGACCAGAAAATAATTTGGTGCGTTTATTCCCGAGACAATAAAATCGGATGGCTTTTCTCTTCCCCCAGGGGTTGGCTCAGTCACAGCAAACATGAACACACGCGCACACACACACACACACAAAACAATTCACCCAAAACTCTGCCCCAATGCTGCATTTAAAATATTTGAATATTATTTTTTTTGGCGGGGGGAGGTTATGTTTTTGCATTATTAATATAATTTAAAAAAACAATACAATTAAAAACACCACATGCTCTTATTCTCTCGGACATCACTGAAGAGTGCTGCTGTTATCACATCCTGGTCGGGTTTTGATGCAGAGCACAAATACACAGAAACGCCCAATGGCATAAAGAAAATGCTGAGGGTCACAACTGGTCTCAAACACAGAGGTCACTCGGTGAAAAAGGAAGGTGCTTTGCCCGCAAAGACTCGTGGTACGAAAAAAAAACGTGAAGACAGTAAAGTTCCTACAGGGTTGGACCCAGTTTTGTAATACATGTAACAACATGGCTAAAGGTGAGAGTTACCATTCTGATTTTTTTTTTTACTATAGCCCCTTGGTGGGAGGGAAAATCAAGCCATTTTTGGCACAACTGGTCATACAGGCTGTCTGTTGCTTCTCCTCTCTGTGAGAGGAAATATAACACTGTGCGAGTAGAGGCAGCTCGCCTGATGTCTAACATGTAAGTAGTTCACAAAGCCGACATATTTTACAACCAGGCGGTGGGATGTTTAGTCTGCCCTCATTCCCATACAGTAAGGCTGCTCCAACAGAAAGAAGCAGGTGGACATCAAACACATTAAACTGAAGAATCTCTGGAATGCTCCGACAGAATAGAAAAATCGAAATAGTCAATGGAGGACAAGCAAACAGTAAACATCTGCCCTTCTACTTCCAACCTATCTGTTGTGTTGTTTTCAGAAATGCACTCAAAGCTTGGCCTATTTCCCACCTACGGTTGTGCACTTGAACAGCTGGATGAAGGGATGGGATGAGGGGGTGCGGAGGAGGAGAAGGGGAGGGAGGAAGGGCACTGGGCAGGTAAGGCTGCCGTTACTCCCTCTTGTCGGCTGCTTTTAACTGCTCCCTCTGAATCATGCAGCGGCGCACAATGCTGTCAAAACTCCCCAGGTAGAAGAGGGCGATGGTCCGAAATAATCCCATGGTAACAATCTGTACAGAGGATAAAACCGAGGTCAGAATTTGTAAGTCGGGCAACATTAACAGCAGCATTACTTTGGCCAATGTCGCACAGCATCATTTGTGTGGTCGTACCTGCTGGAGACCTTCTGTGATAGAGGTGACAGGTGACATGCCACAGGTGAGGGCTGATAACATGTAACCGTCAGGTCCCACGGAGCTGTTGAAGTTCCCCTGCTGCAAAAAACAAAGAACAACAGGCATCGTACTCCAAAAATCATTTACTCAAATGTTTAATCGTACAAGAGGCACAGTGGTGGGTGACCTGAATTGCTTACCACTGCATCTCGCACAATGATTTTGGCCACTTGGTCCGGTTGGCACACTCCTGATGTTTCGGAGATTAATTTAGTCTCCAGAGGCTGCGAGTGAAGTGAGCAAAGGAGGAAAAGGCTTATTAACATGTGGGGGGAAATTGAAGTGAAACTGTGGTACTGTTAATTGTGTTGAAGAGTTTACCTTCGTCTTATTTTCCTCAGCCAAACCTGGAGTGTCCGTGTCAGGGGGGTAGGCCACAGTCACATAGATGTTGTACGGCTTTATCTGGAGAAGAGGAAGAGCAGCAGCAACAACAACAACACTCACTGACCATTCTGTGCTACTTTAATGAGAACTAACACCAATCAGCATTTCATACAAAACAGCCTTAAGCAAAGTAAATTAACAGATATTGGGAATCCTTATTACAATATTTACATCACTCGGCTGAAAAGAGGTGGAAAATATATATCGGCTGAATAATTTCATATTAGATTAAGTGAGAATTTTTGTGTTTGTTTTGTGTTTGCAAGCAAAACTCACCTCCATCTGCAGCGACTCTGCTAAGCCACGCAGGGCAAACTTGGATGGGGAGTAGGCGGTGTATCCAAACAGGCCAATCTGGCCCGCTTGGGAGGATACAAACATGATGCGGCCCATTCTCCGCTCCTTCATGGTAGTTATGACGGCCCGTGTCGGGTAAACGCTGCCCAGGTAGTTCACTTCCATCAGTTTCTGTTGGCAACATGGGTCAAGGTTCACACACACACACACACACACACACACACACACACACACACACACACACACACACACACACACACACACACACACACACACACACACACACACACACACACACACACACACACACACACACACACTATAATGGGGTAGTCCACAGTTAAGTGTTGCATAAATGTAGCTACAGACATTACACAACCTAAAAACCCTTGCACAATTTCTCCAATACACTATTCGCAGCAGACTGCAATTTGTAAAAGAAATAACTATCAGCTGAGAATTTAACCCTTTTAAAATGTCTTACAGAAATAAAACCTCCTGCAACATACCAAAACTTTCTGTTAAGCATTTAATGCATGAAACAAACTTTCAAAACAATCTGTGGTTTTGGTGCAAATGAATCCTGTTGGTCTAAAGCAAGTTATTGCGCATGTTATTTCATTACATTTTTAATGTCTCCTGCAGGAAATGTTTTGGGAAAATAAATAAAATAATATAAATTTTGTTTCGATTCTCATATCCCCATAAAAATTCAGGACTGACTTCTGACCATTCACAAAACAGTCTTGGTTTTGAGCACAGGGTACTTACTTTGAAACGGTCCACCTCCACTTCCTCAAACTTCCCAGAGATGGATGATCCAGCACAGTTCACAAGCATATCCACAGGCCCCAGCTTCTCTTGAGCCTGCAGCACAGCATAATGCTACATCAGTACTTCAGCACTGAATTATTAAAGGAGTCTTAGATGTTCCACTGAGATGGAGAAGGTATAACATTACCTGTTTTATCACACTTTCCACCTGACTGTAATCACTGGAGACATCCACCGATATGCAGAGCACCACCTGAAAACAGAAATGACACACGCTCTTCTGTGATCTAATGCAAAATGGCATTTGATGTTATGCCCTGTATGAGCATGTACAGTCTTAACATTTTCCATTCAAGTAAATACTAAAGCCCTACCTGCTTGTCGTTGATGGCAAATTTCTCCACCTCTTTCTTTGCTTGAAGGAGTTTAGCCTAAAGCAAAAAAGAAAAGCGTGTTAAATGTGTTGAAACCTTGTGTGGCCAAGTCATTTTAAAAACTACACGCAAGCAAACACAACATAAAGCACATTTTGCATGACAGTGAAGCAAATCCTTCTCTTGATAAAGATGGAGCAAATTCACCTTTAGAATTTGTTTCACCGTGTTTGACATCAACAACGACTTGGCTAATAACTACAACAAACAGGTTGACAGCAGAATGATTGGCTGAACAATGGTGGTGTGCGTGTGCTGACCTCATTTCGTGCCACCAACGTGATGAACGCTCCCTGTCTGTAGCACTCCACTGCAATGGATTTCCCAATCCCACTTGAGCCTCCGGTCACCTGAAAATTCAAAAGGTAGGAGGATCGTTCGTCAGAAGGTGAAATATCAAGTGTGCGAGCAAGCTCTGCCATTTGTGTTACAACATCTGCATAACTGCACAAAGTGGACAATTAGGTAAACTCAGAACTAAAACTAATAAAACATCCCTCGATGGTATGAGGCACAGTTTTGGCTGAAATGGTTATGGAGAGGTGTTCATCCGACCTCTTGGTTATTTCCATAACTGCAGTTTGTAGAGATGTAGCCAATTTGATTGTGTTATATTGAGAGGAGTTTCCAGTATATAATCTACCCTTGGTAACCTTTCCATTCAGATGACTATTGACTAAGAAGAATGTAAACCCCTCAGCAACTGTTAAAGCAAAACTACATACTATAGAGTCATTACAGCCTTTGTTAACATGGCTAACGGTCCTGTCACGTGTACTTGTGCCACTCTGTGTATCTGACAGTCGACTATCGCAACATTCTGCTCTCTGAAAATGAAATTTCCGTGGAAACAGGTACGACTGGTTATTAACGCCTTAGCAAACAGGCACACGTAACCGTAACCCGGGTAGCTCTGCAGCTGAAGCGAGCCCCGCGGCTACGGACGTTAGCTGCCGTTAAGCGAAGAAACGTTAGCTCTGCCCGGTGCACTCACCACGACGTGGGCCCCGTTCAGTTTCAGCGGTTTGGGGCTGATGAGAGGCGATATCATGTATAACAGCAGCACGAAGGCAACAATGAAGGCGGCGACGACCAGGAGCATGATGAATGGCAGAAGCAGCCACCAGGAGTTGATGAAAAGCCAATCGGTGATCGTTGCGCTCAACGCTTCGTCAGAGGACATGGGTGAAACCTGGCAATCGTTAGCTTGTTTGCTAACTAGCAGGCCAGCTCCCAGGGTCCGTTAACGTCGCAACGGGGCGGGCGGCGGCCCCGGAAAAGGAGGTGGAGAAACGCAGAAGTCGGAGGAGGAGTTGTCGGAGTGTCTGGCGGTGGGTCGCGGCTGTGGAACGGTCAGGTCAGAGCACCGCGGCGGACCTTGGCCCCCCGTGACACAACGCAGTCTGCACAAACCAAAACAAATCGAACTGTGCACTGTGGACGGAGGCTTTGGGCTCGCGCTTGGTATTTGTAGTTCTCACGCCGAGGGTGTCTACGCAGCCATACCAGCGACAGAGTGCGCAGTGACTACAACTCCCAAGATGCAACGCTCTACTTCCTCATTCGTCGCATCCGTTTTTTCTTCTTAGCTTATAGCTGCACACATATGCGTCATTCGGCCACTCCCCCGCCCAGCCAGGTGAACCGTAGAAGTGAAGACAACTCGTGAGAGAAAGAAAAAAATGAACTATTTTTAAATTGTAAAACCTTCGTTAATGGACCACACCACTGATTTCTCTTATATATTTATAATACCACCTGAATACAGCACAATGTTTATATCATTATCATGCTTCTGTATTCCCTTTGCACCCTTGTTACCTCGACTTGTTTACCTATATTTCATTGAAGAACAGTATTTTCATAATCGCTTATATTTATACTTTGCTTATTTTATTTTCCTTTTGAGGATGACATTGTCGTAATTTTGCTGTGCTTGCACAATAAATAGTTCTTGAATCATCTTGACATAGCTATTACCTTTATTTACATGATGGAAACGAAAGAGAAACTCTTATGCATGTTGACCTCTTCTTCAAGAAAAAGGCTGGAGAGTTGGCTATATGTTTACAGACATTTACAGTGAAATAGATGTTTCCCATCAAAAATCAAGACAGTTTGCACGCCGTATGAGCCAAAGAGTACAATTGTGTTCAATCTCTAAAAGAGCTCATGTGAAATGTGCAAGTGTTATACATTTCTTAATTGTAGTGACAAAGCACTCATACAAGCAGGATGACCAATTCCAAAATTAAACTATTAAAAAAAAAAGGATTTTGCGGCTTTTCTGGAAGGCACAAGGTGCACACTGCCACTCATGGCTACATATACTCATCTCCATGCTTAGAGATGCATTCCTATGTTGTTAAATGAACAAGATAATGATCTCTTGGCCTGAGCCAATGTCCAGCTTCAACACCTTCGGCTTGTTTTATCGAAATATGCATGTGACTTTATCTTAGCATAAGGCTTATTTTTTTTTGCTTTCTGGTAATTGGCAAAGCCTGTGGACAGTGATTGAAAAACAGTCTTGAGGGGAAAAAAAACCAACCCCAAAACGTGAGTGACAAAGCAATTCAAAGCTATCGAGTCCTTGAGAAATAAAAAGGTAAAATAACTCTGGTACGGCCCCACCGGTGATTTTCCCCTAATAGCTGTGTTGAATTAAAATGACAACTGAGTGATCAAATACATTTGCCATTTGTTTGGAAACTTGATTAACAATCCAAAGATTGCCACAGAGCCTAATGCAGATCTCATCCTGAGTATCTCCATCTCAAACGCTAGAGTGTGCCACCTTGAGAGGAGAATGACATATTTCACCAACACAAATTCTGTGAATTCATGCCCTGAACTGCATGTTCCCAGTCCAAGATTTATATATTCCACAAGGTACAGTATACACTACAAAATGCTTGTTTTTTTTTCTTAATACAAAAGAGGATATATAAGGGGTATTTATTAGTTTAGTAAGATGTCTTCTGACTAGAAAATAAAGATATAGGAATTTAAAATAGATTTCAATTACCTAATTTGCAGTAACTGTTGTGTGTATGTTCTATCAGTTTCCCTATGCGGTTTGGGTATTCTGCTCATCAATACCCTTTGCATTTAGGTGCATAATAGTCAAACAACCCTCTGAATTCTCCATGTGGTATTGGTTCTTTAATCAGGCCGGCTGTAGATGGGAAGTCTTTGAGTCTTTTTGGACACTAGTGAATTTCAAATAAAAGTAGGTCTTCCAACAGATGTGTGGTCATCAGACTGGCAGAACTGAACAGTAATCTTGCCCATTTATGATGAACCACTAGTTTCTGGTGAAGGCTTAGGTTGAGACAGAGGGACAAAAAAAAGGGACAAGGACAATAAAGAGAGACAATCCGAATTCCTTTGCTTTGGTTTGACTGGGTTGATTCATCCCGCTTAGCCTTCCTGTCCAAAGTCGTCTGTGAATTTTTTCAGTTTGTCCAGATCTTGTTCATTGACTGTTGGCTTTGTGCTGGTCTGAGATCTCAGCATGTCAGACTGAAAAAAAAGGTGATATGGTGATAAAGTAAGGGCTTTAAAATGCATTTATATTGTCAACTAGTATTTTTACGTCCTTACCATGGATACTATAGGTTCCAACAGCTTCTCCCCAGGGACCTCCATCCATGTCATTTCAATTGCGTTGGGATCGCCAGGCGAGCAAGGAGTCAAGAGGTCATCTATAACCATGTTCGGGTCAGCTCTGGATGGACCTCGTACCTTATTTAAATAAAAAATTAGGGTAAGGGTTACAAAAGTAAAAAATTAGCTGTATCGCACTACAATGAAGCACAGAATAGAGTGCGATTTGAAAGACATACCCGTTTGAAGTGAGTTGCTGACTGGACCTTTCGAACGGGCTGCATTAGAGCATCTCTGACAATGACACTTATATCTGCTCCCGAGTATCCATCAGTCTTCTTGCCCAGAGTGACAAAGTCAGATTCAGAGATGCTGTTCGGGGTCGATCCCAGATGCAGTTTGAACATGAAGGAACGGGCGTGCTCTTCTGGCAGCGGGATGTAGATCCTCTTCTCAAATCTGAGAGAGTATAGGTGCACAGTCAGAACAGGTGAATGACACGTGTTTACTAACAACTTTTACTGACTAATATCACTAACCTTCTTCTGATGGCTGAGTCGAGGGTCCATGGGATGTTTGTTGCTCCAAGTACCAGCACTCCATCGTTGTCAACCCCCACTCCTGTAACACAACAAATCCAGAGTAAGATATACTTGAGATATACTTTGTTCAGAACAAATATTTAATATTCCGATGCATTTACTTAAATCAGCTCTCAAGAAATGTTTCGACCCCACATTTTTCAGATTCATCCAGTGTAATTGTTTATTCCATGACTACTGGAATCCCATAAAGGATTACATGTTGCTCTATTATTAATATTATCATTCTCCTTAATTTTTTTTCAGTTTAATCATATTTCTGCTATTAGAGTTATAAAACATGGTGTACCTCTGACAACATTCATTTTTTACTTTTAGATCCCAAAATGTTGTTTTCTGCTTTCACAGAATATTGCTTCAAAAAATATCCAGCAATATGACAAAAAACATATCTCTCAGATTTGTTAAAATTGGGTCATTAAAAACATCATGCAATACCGAGAGAACATTCCAACATTGAGTAATTACATATAGTTGTTTTTTAGCTCATGGGACTTACCCTGCATCTGAACCAGGAACTCTGTCTTAATACGACGAGCAGCCTCACTCTCGTTCTCACTTCTTGAGCCACACAGGGAGTCGATCTCGTCGATGAAGATGATGGAAGGCTTGTGCTCCCTTGCGAGGGTAAAAAGATTCTTCACCAATCTATAGAGTAGAAGGGAAGCGTTGAGGACATTAAATAAGAAGTGCACTGCTGGATCCAGAATATTAACATGCGTAACCCATGCTTCTTCTTTGAGTTGCTTATAAAATGACTCACTTTTCACTCTCTCCCAGCCATTTGGAGACAAGGTCAGACGAGGAGATGGAGAAGAACGTTGAGTTGTTCGCCTCTGTGGCAACAGCCTTAGCCAGATATGACTTTCCTGTACCTGGAGGGCCAAAGAGCAAGATCCCCCTCCACGGAGTTCGCTTTCCTGTTATTCAAACAGAGGTAATTGAGTCTACAGTAGTACAGTATCACTAAACCACCATCAACTGTGCTTTGGCAAATCTATTCCATATAACATAGATGTCTTTTAACAAAGTAAAGAGGTGATCTTCCCATTAAATAAGATTCAATACCAGTGAACAGGTGAGGGAATTTGATTGGAAGAATAACAGCTTCTTTCAGTGCCTCCTTGGCTCCTTCTAAACCAGCAACATCGTTCCATTTGATGTTTGGTTTCTCCATGACAATTGCACCTGAAAATAAAAAAAAAAACAGATCACATACTACATTACTTAGGACATAATTGTATGCAACACAACTCACAATAAATAAATATACAAAGCCTGCAGAAGGCCTAATACCACCCCCCCCCCCCAAAAAAAAAATAAAAAATAATAAAATTAAATTAAATAAAAAATTACAAACCTGAGAGCTGATTTTGGAATTTCTTTTTCTCTGGATCATCGCCTTCATCACTTTCATTCCTAGACACACAAACATAACATTATATATATATACACACACACACACACACACACACACATATATATATATATATAATTAATATTAGCTTAATGTAAAGTAATAACTTAATATATTTGCCTATATACAATGGGACAACTGAGGTTTTTTTAATCCACATCTGAATGGCATTACATAAGCAGACATACCCCACTTCCCCACCCATAAACACACCCTTTGTCATCAGACTGTGACTCTTTGACAGGCTTAGCAGGCGGAGCCTTCTCTTTCTTCTTTAGATACTCCTTCAGCTTCTCTGCTCTGTCCAAGTATTCAGCACATTTCATCCGGATGCTCTGTTTAGCCTTGTCGCCTTGGGCTTCATCTGTCAGAAACGAGAACAAAAAGTTACTAAAAAATAAATCTGGAGGTATTAGACACAGCTTTCCTTCCTTTTTTGGCAACGTGTGTGCACAAGCAAAACAAATAAATATAACATAAAAAACCCATCCCATTAAAAGCTTTTTAAAGGCAATGTTATTCTGGGAGGAACATTACGTCTTTTTTTCCAACCATACCCACAATAAGCTAAAGCCACATCAGAACAGATGCCATGACTAATGTATGTTGTAATAATATTACATTGCTGTCCCACTGTACTTAATGCCAATGTGCCGTCTTATGCCTTACATTTGACGACATGAAGGAAGTACTGTACAGCAGCCTGGTAGAGACGCAGAGCCTCCTCATAGTTCTGAGCTTTGTCCTCCTGAGCCGCCTTGCCGGCGAGATCGATGGCTTTCTGAAATAAAAGAGACACAGAACAGCCTTGGTTACATAGACATCTGTACATACTGGCATTTATAGAGAGAAGTGACTATCAGCCAATCAGAACAAAATGACAATTTTAAGCATATGGTGTTGTGAAATCCACCTAGTAAAAGTTAAAAAAAAAAAAAAAAGTTAAAAAAAACACGTCAGCCGTGTGCTGTATTTCTATTGGCGTATATTTACCGTCATTTATTTAATGGACAGATTTTTAATGATGCACCTGTGACCTGCGTGACGTCAGCGTACACACCGAGGTAGGAATGGCCTAACTTTGAACTAACTAGCGAAGAACGCAACACAGTTCACACACTTACACACGCTAAAACACGTTGACAGTTTGCCTTCTGTTGGAAGTATCGGTCTTTTTTTTTTTTAAGAGGCCTAATAAAACCAGTAAGTTAGCAACGCTAATCTCATTAGCGGTCCTAATGTTCGTCCGTAGAAGCTAGCTGCTGCTACTGCGTGGCGAACGAACACTCGGCTAACCCCCGACAGGGCAACACACCGACATGTGTTATATTATAACACGTACAGTTCAGAGCATTCGCTGTTGGTCGGCGTTGTGTTGTTGACGAGTGACAATTCCCGAGTTCATGTCTATGTTAGCTAACCATGCTAACTAGCAGCTAATGTTACAAACGTTATGTTGTGTTGTCCCCTCGGAGGCATTTATACCGAACACC